>NC_135422.1:22259054-22261554 GCF_051991245.1 Festucalex cinctus | reverse complement strand
TCGCATAAATATTCCACTGCCCAGACAGGATCCAGTCTTGGTTAACTCTGCAGGTGGTCATCCAACCACCAACAAGGCTCTTTTGAAGCCGCTGACCAGGTGACAAAGGAATTTATGCGTCTGCCGAAGGAGTGTATTCAAGCCGTCTTCTCGGAGCCCGAACAAATGGCTCCAATGATTTGGAATACACAAATGACCGATCAAAGGAATGTTCATGACTTCTTATCAATCACAAAGGGTATTCTGGCGCCTCGCCCTTCCTGGAACGTCTTGATGGAGCAACAGCACCGCCAAGTGGTGAAACTTGGAACTATCCTTAGTGACAATTCACATAAGTAACCGCATTTTACACATTTATACCATGATAATTCTTGACAGACAACTGAACTACGAATGATTCATGTTATATCTTTGTGTGTATGAACATCCTATTTCATTTTTACTCCATAAAGAATGAAAGATAATCAATATCTCTCAGTTCAGTCAGATTAGACAAGTAGAAGTTACCTCACAAGTTAGTTTATGATGCATTAATTACGATGTGTGTTAAACGGGTTGTGTGGGAAAACTGATTTGCCAGACTGACCAAATTTAATGCCAAATTATTAATCTCTTTAATAATTTTTTTCTTAAAGTCTGCCCGAGCGAGCAGAAGGGTGTGCCACCACCCACTGAAGCCCCGCCCAAAGACTTTAAAAGGGCGAGGAGACCCTCGCTCATCCTCTTCCTCTTCCTGCCCTTCCGCCTCTTGTCTCTGGCTTCCAAGCCTCTTGCAAAACTCTCGTACACGACCTGCAAGTGTCCCAGCCTGCTCGAACTCTTTGTTCCAAGAAACTTGCCAACCACGTGGCCTTTTCTTTTCTGGCAGCAACCGTTGCCGAGAGCGGACCCTCGCTCCACGCCACGCCAAAGCAGGTGCAAACTGCAACGCTGACTAAAGACTCTTTTGCTTTTTTTTTTTTTTGTTTTTTGTTCCACCATCGGTGCTTGCCCGCCCGACTCCGCGGCCCCGCCGTACACTTGCAACGTATCGCCGGACTCAAGGTTGTGCACCTAAGCCGCGCACCTCACCTGCTATTCGGTGGCGCTCCGCCGCAGTGCCAACGCACCTCCAACGGCTGGCCTTCCCCGTACGCAGGCGCGTACTGACCGAGCTGCAACACCTGAACTCGGACATCTGCCCGGCAGAACCAACCTCGCCGGGTCGCCAACCAATCAAGGGACGAGCCGCGCAACTACGTCAGGCCCCTGGAGCGGCTTCCCCGTGCTCACCTGTGGAATAAACCCTTTTTTTTTTTTTTTTCTTTTTTTTTTTCTTCTTGCCTTTTTGAAACGAACATTGACTATTTTTCCCCCTTCTTTTTGAAGACCTTTCTGCTCATTCGACGCAAACGATTCTCGTAAGTGTGCGTTTGATTTCTAGCTCGGCGTATCCACTGTGTGCCACTTACGTTTGAAACATATCACAAATCTGACAGGTCAAATTTCTCTTTTCCCTGTTTCTTTATTCATTCGCATTCCTTCCTTATTTTCATTCGCTTTATTTTATTCCTTTTTTTCTGACGGTAGAATAGCTAGATAGGCAGTGTTTTGATTCTGTAGTGTAGCAATCGTGAATAAATGCATGTTTTATGAACTCTATTCCGCCTAAGTCATCTGTGTTTCCGAGTGGATTATTATTCTTTTGTTAGTACAACGAACCACTGAATATCGAGTGTGGCGACTTTAGATTATCAATGACTGATGAAAGAAGGATTTTGGTCGTTGTTTGCTCCTGTTAACCCAAAGCAAAACCAACGTGGTGCTCCAGAGGTTATCGAGGTAAATATAATTTACCTCTGTAACGTCCAGATTATTAATTCGTCCAAAAGACGACCCAATTATCGCTACATAATATACACATATATATATACATACACATATACATACACATATACATACACATATACATATATATATATATATACATATATATATATACATATATATATATACATACATATAGATACATATATATATATACATATACATATATATATATATATATATATATATATATATATATTAGGGCTGCACAATATATCGAAAAAATATCGATATCGCGATATTGGCCCTTGCAATATGCATATCGCAAAGGCACGCAATAAGTTTTATATGGAATTTTATGCTTTTTATATGAATTTGATCAGTCAGATGCTAACTAAAATGTGCATCGCCATTCAATAGTTGAAAATTATCAGGACATAATTACAATTAATTAACTAAGATTACATTAAGATTGCTTATTTTGAAACATGAAAAATGTTTTTCTTTCATTAGGTAATAAAAATGTAATTTCTTTAGGTACATGCTAAATATCGCAATAATATCGATATCGCTATGTTCAGCAAGTATATCGCATATCGCATGTTTTTCCAATATCGTGCAGCCCTAATATATATACAGTGATACCTCGGTTTACGAACTTAATTGGTTCCCAGAGAGTGCGTGTAAACCGAAA
>NC_135422.1:22246554-22254054 GCF_051991245.1 Festucalex cinctus | reverse complement strand
CACACATGTAATTGTACTTTTACTCAAGTAGGGAATGTCAGTACTTTTCCCAGCTCTGGTCCAAAGGAAATTTTTCCCAGAATCTTAGTGGCTTTCCCAGAAGCTTAGTTGCTTGTCAATATGCATTTTGGAAAATTTCAGTAATTTCAGCCATGCCCATACTATGTATGTGTAGCATACGAGATGACCATTATTCAACAGCTATCTTCACCTGTTTCCAAAGCGTTACAGTACTGTAGTGTAGACGGTAGAAGAGGGTAATTACTTACATATGTTGGAATCAAACGAAGTGTTGTCAAACACTACTTACCCTGTTTTTAGTGTCCAAATGATGAAATGGGGTTTGAATTAGAGCCCGCTCATCCGTCCACTTGGAGCATTTGTTTGTTATCGACAGACAGTTTCTCCCAAACCGAGCAGTAGCTAGTACAGTAGGTCTGTATCACTGGCGTCTGACGGCAATGTATTCTTGTGTCGCACCCATTCTTATGTACCCCTTCCGCTTCCCCCTAAAGGAGGTGTCACAACATTGGAAATATTATCTTATAATTTCGTATTATCTTTTGCAGTAGTCGTTGGGGTTTTAAAATATACTTCCATGTGCGTGTGCATGATCACGTCTTAAAACGTGTTAACAAGAAATGTGTGTGAAGAAAACGAGTACTTGATTATGTTGATACTCTATTTTACGCAATGTGTTTCAATGCCGCATGACGTAATCACGTGACTATCACCGTGCGTCAGCTGACTAGAAAGAGGAAGTCGAAGAAGTATGGTGGCCCAACTAAATAGCTTGTCTGTTACGGAGTTTGTTCAAGTAAGTGCACATTAACGTCGTGGTTTTGTCAGTTTATTTGTTGTTTGTGGTGTTTTTATTATTTTTATTTTTATTATTATTTGTCGACAACGCAACGTTGAACGACAGTGCATATGAATGTCGTTTTAAAATGACGTTTGGTCCTGACGTCGAAATGCAAGAATGTTAATAGGGGCTGCACATAAAACAGCACGTACATTCACGCACCAGTATTATTGTGCCATGTCACGTTGGCGATTGATTCGCTGAATTTTACGGTGCTTACAGATCGTTTCATTCACATTGGTTATGTGGCAAAAAACAACAACAACAACAACAACAAAAAACTACAATGCAGTATAGAGAGCTCAAAATATCCCCACGCAAGCACCTGGGAAAATCACCACACTTCAGAGATGCTTTTGGTCACACGGGATGCATTGCAGCTGGTCATTTAGAAACTGCTTCCAGCCCCTTGACCCCTCATTGAAGAACTGTCCTACCTGTCTCTTTCCTCATGGCCCAGTTTCCCTTCTGGTAGGCCAGTAGAGAAGGCCTTGACTGAATGGCACTTATTAAAATAGAGCTGACAAAAGCTAGTTTTGTGTAATCTGTCCCAAGAACATATTCTGAGTAGTTTTAGATTTAAGAGCTTGTCATTATGTATTTTGGCAAATTACAGTTGCAATGACTTTCTAAAAGAGGATAGTATTTTTGGGGTTAAACCGTTATTTGTTAAAGGTCAACACTGGAATCCCCCCGCCCCCACCTCAAGCTAGAGCTGCTGTTTCACACTTTTAATCATGCCAGATTCTCACTGTGTGTGCAGCTGTGTCACAGGGTAGTGGATGGACTCTGTGGCCGAGAACCTCCTCACAGAAGGGACTACAATGCCACCTGGAGCCTGGAGGAGTGGCTGGAGATGATCAACTCTTTGGCAGCAGTCTTCCGGCTGTCGGTAGGGAACAACAGCTCTGATGAGGAGGTGAGAGGGCATTAAGGGACAATGTGGGGGTGAGGAGCTTACTGTATTCTCAGGACAAATTTAAAAAAAAATTTCCTGCTGATTATGTTCAGGTGCTGGTTGGCCTGTCAGAGTTGAGTAGCAGCCACTCCGGGGCTGTGCTCAATGTGCTAAAAGCCAGACGAGAAGAGATTTGCCATGCTTTGCTGGCCAGAACCAACTCAATCTCCTCCACTATATTACAGGACTTTGACTGGCAGCTTAAGGTGAATTAATGCTTTGCTTCGTTTGACATGTCTTTGAGTCATTTAGCTTTTGGCACAAATATAAGTTGTTGACTTTCATAAGAAATACAATCGAATACTGTCTGTTCCACTGTGTTGATCGACCTACAATTTGTTCTGATTTTTAAATGGTGAAAATCAATTTGAAAAATTCAATTTGATTACAATATTAATTCACTTAAATAGCGCTTTATCGTATGTTTACTTAAGCCTGACGTATTCGCTTGTCTTGTTCAAACATATTGAGTTGTCGAAGCCTACAAGGGCCATTGATGCAGCATACTAACGGTACCGTACATGCGCACAGAAAGGTTTTTCAAATAATTTATGTTATGCTCCAAGATCCCGTCCCGTCACCCTAGTTCCACTCCATCCCATTCAAATCCATAAACGTCCGAAGTAAGTTCATTTCTACCGCCAACGTCCGTGCAAACTCCCGTCCAAAGTTCCGTCTGTTAAGTGCATTGTGTCAATTTGACTTGGTTTTTGCACATTTGGTGGCCTAAAACTGGAGTATAATAGTTATTTATGGCAAATGCTGAATTTATCATGCCTGCAAACTACTTGAAAGAGTGAGAAAAAAAAAATCCCAACTTGCTCTATGTTTCATTAAAGCTCTTATTTATTTAGCGATTTTGACGCGGACTGTTTTGTTATAAACCTAAGATATGTAGCGATGTTATTTTTCTCCTTTTTCAGTCTAAAGAGACCACAAACAAACCCTAAGAAGCATCTTTGTGTGTTGGTGTTGTGTATGTGTGTAATGTGTGTAACCTGGGTGTTAAGATGGACAGTGAGTTTAAACTGGATCGGCAAATTGCTGGTGTTGTCAAATCCAGTTTTTTTTCCCCACCTCTGGCAGCTGGCTAAAGAATCTTCTATCTCAGAAGCACTTAGAAATGGTAATCCATGCCTTTGTTACATCTCGGCTGGATTACTCTAATGCACTTTGCATTGGAATCAGCCAGTCCTCCCTCAAACGTCTCCAGCTCATCCAAAATGCTGCTGCTCGCCTCCTAACTGGTGCCCGAAAGAGGGAGCACATAACCCCTATTCTGGCCTCTCTTCACTGGCTGCCTGCTGTAAAATTTCGAGTCCATTTTAAGATTCTTTTATTTGTTTTCAAATGGTCTTGCCCCACCTTACCTCGCTGAGCTCTTGCACCCCTACACACCTGTCCGGTGCCTCAGGTCAGCAGACCAGACACAATTAGAGGTACCGAGGACAAAGCGGAGGCTTAGAGAGGATCGAGCGTTCACAGTTGCTGGTTCCTCCCTTTGGAACGACCTTCCACAAAATATTAGGCAATCTCCCTCTAGCTACTTTTAAAACCCGTCTTAAAACCCATCTTCGGCTTTTGGTGCATCATGAGACTTAGCATTGTTTTGGTCCTTTGTGGTGTTTGCTGTATTTTGTGTTATAAATTTGATGTTTGTTTGTTTATTTATTTATTTATTTATTTATTTATTTATTTATTTATTTATTTATTTATTTATTTATTTATTTATTCCTTTATTTAGTTATTCTTTTACTTACCTCCTTATTAATTTATTGATGTACATTTTATTTCACTTGTATACTTACAATATTTGTTTTGTTCTTGTTTTACTTATCTTATTCTTTACTGCATGGCTGATTTCTGTTTCATGTACAGCACTTTGTATACAGCAATGTTTGTTTGAAAGTGATATATAATAAATAGAGTTGAGTGTTAACATGACGTTATTGCTTCTATTTTCTAATATTAAATCCTCTCTGCCATCTTTTCTTTTTTTTTTTTTTTTTTTTTTTTTTTTTTTTTTTTTTTTTTTGTGTGTGTGTGTATGTGTGCGTGCGTTTGCGTGCGTGCGTTTGCGTGCGTGCGTGCGTTTGCGTGTGTGCGTTTGCGTGCGTTTGCGTGCGTGCGTGTGCGTGCGTGCAAATACTTATAAATTTATACTCATTCATTCACCTAAAACCTTATAAATATCCCATTACCCTTCGCCTTAACCAGGTACTTCAGAATCTTGCCAGAGTCGTGAGATTTAAATGGTCAGGAGACCAGAGAAAAGGTCAGAAAAAAAAAGAAATAAAGAGAAAAGAAAGGTAAATCAAAGTGACATCCAGCACCGACCAAACACTTCCTGCCTTCCCCATGATTACAAAATCAAAGTCTTACGCCAACCCCGGAAGCCTCTAAATTCCAGCAAATTTAGCGAGATCTCAAGAGCCCAGAGGAAAAACTAAAGAGAGGAAGGAGGGAAGGATCGATAAGGCAGAGTGAGATCAATAGAAGCCAGTACATCCAATCCATCAAAGTGAAGTCCAGCACCAACAAGACCCCTCCTGCGTGGTTACAAAACCGGAGTCTTATGCCAACCCCAGAAACCTCAAACTTCCAATAAATTGAGATCTCAAGTGACCAGAGGAAAAACTAAAGAGAGGAAGGAGGGAAGGATAGATAAAGCAAAGTGAGATCCACAGACACCAGCACCCACTGATTCAAGGGGCTGTGGGAGGGAGAGGCAACTTCTGTTTGAGTTTCAGTAGATGCTGGTGCGATGGATCTGGCATGCATAAGGACCACCACCAAAGAAAGAAGCCGTCAACCGCGGTCCAGCAAAGCAAGCACCCCCCCCCCCCCCCCCCCCGGAATCCCCAGGCCGCGGCAGCACCAAGGCCACCCCCAAGCCACCCGAGCGGACACCGGTCGGCGAGCCGACCCAGACACCCGGAACACCCCCGCCCCAGCCCCGGCCCACACCCCCGAGCCCAAGGCCGCAGAACGAGGCCCAGCGGGCCCCCACAGCGCCCCACCGGTCCCCAGCCCCCATCCCCCCACGACCCCCCCGCACCCCACCCAAACCCGCCATCCACCACGACCCAGGCCCCACCACCCCCGACCCCCAAACCCCCGAACACACCCCGACCCCCAGCACCCAACCCCCCACCCACCCATACCTCCACCCCCCCCCCCAAACAAGCCGCCCCCCCCCGACGGCCGCCACCCCCCCCCGCGAACCCGGCCCCCCGCGAGAACCCCCCACCCCCCCCGGAAACCGGCACCGGGCAGCAGCGCAGAGAGGGAAGATGTGCCCACCCCACCTCCAGCCGCGCGAGATTTGCACAGCGGCGGGAGGGGGGAAGCAGAGGAGGAAGCACCAGGGGAGAAGGCGGAACACCAGAACACCGAGCCCGGTGGGGAGAGGCCCCGGTCGTCACGCCAGAGTACAAGTGACACCTAACCCTGTTACTGAGTCCGCCAGCTCGCCGACTGGCGAGCTCTACCCTACACCGTGAATGTGGCCCCACCCAGTGTATATACAAGTGTGTGCGTGTGGTGCATTAAAATTGGGAGCAGGTGAGTCGGAGCAGAGGGAAAAATTTTCCCCTATTCCGACACACCCGTATCCCCCCCCAAAAAATGAATATGTATATGTGTGGTGCATTAAAAAAGGGAATGGAGGGACAAAGTGGTGGGGCAGGGACACAAATGGGGGGGACCACAGCGCTGCCAGGCACTGCAGTCCATCCCCTCTGATGGCTCCCCGCCCCAACTCACCCCTCCCCTTGGACGTGAGGTGCATTAAAATTGGAGGGGAGTTGAAGGGTGAAGACGGTGTTTCCACCCTTCCCCACCCCACCAAGAAATGTGTTGTGTGCCCTATGTGTATATTTACAAAGTGTATAGTGCAAGCTAGTGAAGTGAGTAAGAGGAGCGACCAGCGGGGCCTCACCCAACCCGGCGGGTGTAGGTGGCACGCCCGCCCCCCAGCACCCCCACCCCCTGCCGCCCCCCACCTCATCCACCCGGCACCACAATGGGCGGACAGCCAGCGCAGCAGGGCTACCGGACAGCCCACCGGCCACCGGAGCCCGCCCGGGGCGCCAGGAGTTATACCGGAGTGGGGCAGGCCCCAAACCCTCGCCCGGCCCCCGGAGCCCGACGCCCGGGCCGGGGAGGGAGCCCCAGGCCCAGGGAGAGGGAGGGGGAGGGGCCGCAGGGCAGACAGGGAAGGGGGGGGGGGGCGGGGGAAGCGGGGAGAAGACGACAAGAAGGCGAAAGGGCGGCTGCAGGGCAGGAGGCGGGGGGGGAGAGGAGGAGGGAGGGCGACAAGGGAAAAGGGACCGGGAGGCAGAGGAGGATGGGCGGGAGGAGGCGAGGAGGGAGAGGCGACGGGGGGGAGGAAGGGGGAGGGGAGAGTGAACCACGGGGCACACCGGAGGCCCACCCACCCCGAACCGCGCCGCCGGGCACGGAGCAGCGGACCGCGCCGGGACGGCACCGCCCCGGGCACCAGGGGAAGCACCCCAACACCGCACCCCACAGGGGGCCCAGGGAGCGGCCAAGACGCAACCGCCACCGAGCAGACAACGGGGGGGGGGGGGGCAGAACCACCCCCGCCCGACCACAGGGGACGGCGTCAAGAAAATTGACTAATTAGCATGCAGTAACACCAAGTGTTGATGCTTAGTGCCCACTAGAAATAGATCTTAAGGAGTTATTGAGTATAGTGTCGTATAGTGTGGTATGCTCGAGCCCACTAGCAGCAACTAGGTTCCTGACTATATAAAAATAAAAACAATCAGATACAAAATACCAAATACAGGAGCAGCGAAAACAGAAGTTGTAACGATGTGGTGGCTCTCGTTAACAGGCAGAATCTTGGCAGGATTAAGTTGCCAAATTGAGATTAAAATATTCTATGTACATAGACCATATTTGTTTAAATCTTGATACTTGATTTTTATTTAAGGCAGAGATTTTTTCCATTGAGATATAATTTATTAGTAAGTTTAACCAGTGGTCGATATTTAGAGATTGTTTATTTTTCCAATTGACAAGGATTATTTTTTTAGCAATAGTAAGGGCTATAAATATAGATTGAGATTGTTTACATGGTAGCTCAGTTATTGTTAAGTCACCTAGTAAACACAGTCTTGGAGATAAAGGAAGCCTACAGTTTAATATATCAGCGAGCTTTTCCAAGATTTTAGTCCAGAAATGCAGCACTGGAGTACATGACCATAAAGCATGAAGATAAGTATCGGCAGTGTTTTGTGAGCACTGGAGACAAATGTCGGAGTCAGAGAGTCCCATTTTTTTCATCATATATTGTGTAATATATGTTCTATGAAGTATCTTATATTGGATAAGTTGCAAATTTGTCTGTTTGGTCATTTTAAATACATTTTCACAGATTTGGGTCCAAAAGTCTGGTTCCGGAACTATAGACAAGTCTTTTTCCCATTTTAAAGTCGGTAAATACGTTTTATTTGTGTATAAAAATAACTTATATATTTTTGATATTTTCTTTATTGTTGTTGGAGAAAGCTTTATAATATCTTTAGCTAAGACAGGCAGTTGGAGCGTATCCTGAAGTGTTGGGATTTGTTTCTTAACCATATTTTTAACTTGCAGATAATGTAAGAAATTTCCCTTTTTTATTTCATATTTCTGGACCAAGTTTGTATAC
>NC_135422.1:21752989-21871534 GCF_051991245.1 Festucalex cinctus | reverse complement strand
ACCCATTCCAGGGTTGAAAATGCCTTGCTCTCTTTGATGACGGAACATTATTAATGACTGAACAAAAAATGCTATTTTGGGGGTCTCCTAAGAAGTGATGATTTTGGAGGTATGAGGATGACCAATTTACCAACGATATGTTCATGCAGGGATGAACACTGATACAATGTTTTTTTTTGTTTGTTTGTTTTTTAAATCAGATTCATCAATCAATCAAAACATTTTTAATCAGATTCATCAATCAATCAATCAAAAAAAAATACCAAAATATGACTGAGCAGCTCTAAAACTTAAAAATGTGCAGCTATCAATGTGACGATCTCCGTCATTTATTGGGCTGGGTCTAAAATATCGATATCGATATTCCTTTTCATAGCCCAATATCAATTCTTAAAACCCCATGAATCGATACTTTTAATACAGCTAACCAGTTTAGGATCGGTATCAGAATCGGTAGCATAAAACCCTAATCGAAGCACCCCTAGTTCGATGATCTAAAACCCAGAGTGGGCGTCAACTGAAAATGACATCACAGGTGCTAAGAACTAAGAATTTGATATGAGGGCAATTACTTTTTCAGAGCACTGGATATTTTTGTTGTATAGCACACCACACAGGGAACCACATCACAGATGGAGGCATGCATGGAGAAATGAGACTCAGGTGCCTGTCTCAAGAGCACCTAGACAGTAGTCTCGAAGCAGACTAGCATCTCTCCAGCAATTTGCAGAAGAGATGCTGGTATTTTCAGGTTCTCATAGGAGACTTAACGACCTGGGTTCTAAAGACCCAAGTCCTTGTAAGCCATTGCCCCCTCATGCAGTCAAATGTAGCATGAAAACAAGACATCAATCGTAAAACACCCACCTGTAGGGAGACCCAGGGTGAAGAAATTGTTGGCGGAGGGTTTAAACTGGATTATTCGGTTACGAATATATTTGGCTGCCCACTCACTGGCCAGGTCATAATCGTCCAGAATCACCAACCTCATTGTGTTCACTGTACTAGAGAAAGAGACAGCGTTTAGTCCAGGGACTATTGAACTAACACAACCAATCAATTCAATGTGAACACTCTTTTACTTAAAGTAGTCCGTCTCATAGTGGACTATCCAAAATAAAAGCTTTCTCAAAGGCATATTTTAGCATCGTAGCGCTGCTCAAGTTAGCAAGCCATGCGAAGAACACGCTCGAGATATCAACACTTAAGTTTGCAATGACTCAGTGAGTTCCCCAAAACTCGTCTGACAGAATTAGTTCATCATCTTCGTGTCACACGTAGCGTTTAACGGATGATTTATCCTACCCGATCGACGAAGTCTTTTTTTTTTTTTTTTTTCTCCCCCTGGAAAAATCCGGTGACGCCAAAGGTGTCACGTGATCGACGGCAGGCCATGTGACTTCGAAGCTACTCTTATGGCATGGCAGTAATTTAAAAATAATTTAAAAAAATCTTGATGATACAAGTAAAACTACCAAGAAAAGGTACTCCGTGAAAATTGAATTATGTTGATGATAGTTTATTATATTTGGAGATGCAGTTTCAATGTAAGGTGAATTCCTTAAGCAAATAAAAATGTATGAGTAATGAAAATTATTTTTCACGTTTTTTTAACCTTTAATACCAACCTACATGTTACTGTCAGCTGCTCTTCACCTGTAACTTTACTGTGTACAGTATGGATAAGTGTATAGACGTTGCAGTTTTTCCATCCATCCAGTAGATGGTGGTAGTGTAGCACTTGTTGATTGGTGTTGCTGGGCCGAGGGCATGTACTGTTCTGCTTTAGTTTTTAAACGAACACAAGACATATGAAAAACTAACCAGGTATTCTGTGAAATTAATCATTACAACTCTTCCCTGAAAAAAATGCCAATTTATGTTGAGCAATTATGATTTTATAGCACTTTTTATGAATATTTTTACGTTCAGTACTGTATCGAGCATTTTGGACAGTCACGTGGTCATCATGACTATCGCGTGTGTAAAATTCACGTTGAATTACATGGCTGCCAGTGGCAACACTGAACTCACGAGGAATTATCGTATCCCGCAGCGGACATCAAAGATGAAATTACGCCTTACATAAGAAGCACTGTGTGTGCTAAGCCTGCTTTGGCCCACATTAGGAGCGGCCATCCACAGAGATGGGATGTAACGAAGTACAAATACTGTACTTGAGTAGCTTTTTCCAGTACTTTGTAATTCACTGAGTATTTATTTTTTTAGAATAGTTCTTACTTTTATCCATTACATTTTAAAAACAGTATGTGTACTTTTTACTTGATACATTTTCAAAACAGAGGGTCGTTACTCGTTACTTTTTCTTTTACATGCCTGACGATTACAAACGGCAGCTTTTGTGCTTCAATATAGTATTCACATGACGTCACCGACCCCCACCTATCAACCCCATGGCCATTTGTTGGGTCAAGCAATTTTGTAGCAAACAGTTGCGGCCAGCGAGTCGAGCGAGACATTGCAAGCAAGAGGAGCACTCTTGTTGCTTACTACAACTTGATTCATTCATTTTTTCATTCATGCCGAACTTTCATGAATTGTTTCACAATGGTAAACAGTAACACGTGTACCATTCACGGGTGCAAAAATAGGGTGAACAAAGATGTGAAACGAGGCTTCTTTTCAATACCTGTTGTGTGAACGTACAAAGTAACCGAGTGTCCGAAGAAAAACCGCATGGATTGTATGGATAAATTGAAAGAATTTCCAACCAACAAAGTACACCAAAGTCTGCTCTGATCATTTTGTTAATGGTAAGTATTATTGTAACTTCTAAGATTTAAAATGCATTTTCCCGTTCGGAATGTCCACCAAGGTTGTCCTTTTATCACCGATTCTGTTCCTAACTTTTATGGACAGAATTTCAAGGGGGTCCGGTTTGGTGGCCTCAATATTGCATCTCTGCTTTTTGGGCATGATGTGGTGCTGTTGGCTTCTTCAAGCCGTGATCTCAATCTCTCACTGGAACTGTTCGCAGCAGAGTGTGAAGAAGTTGGGATCAAAATCAGTACCTCCAAATCCGAGAGCATGGTCCTCAGTCGGAAAAGGGTGGTGCCGTCTTCGGGTCGGGATGAGATCCTGCCCCAAGTGGAGGAGTTAAAGTATCTTGGGGTTTTGTTCACGAATGAGGGCAGGATGGAGCAGGAGAGCGACATGAGAATCGGTGCAGCATCTGCAGTGGTGTGAACTCTGTATCGGGCCGTTGTGGTGAAGAAGGAGCAGATACAAGTGGCCGAAATGAGTTTCCTCTGCAGGGTGTCTGGACTCTCCCTTTGAGACAGGGTGAGAAGCTCGGTCATCCAGGAAGGACTCAAGAGTCGAGTCGCTGCACCTCCGCGATGAGAGGAACCAGTTGAGGTGGCTCCGGTATCTGGTTCGGATACCTCCTGGACACCTCCCTGGGGAAGAGTTCCGGGCATGTTCCACCGGCGGGAGGCCCCGGGGACGACCCAGAAGACACTGGAGAGACTCTGTCTCTCGGCTGGCCTGGGAACACTTTGGGATCCTGCAGGAGGAGATGGTTGAAGTGGCTGGGGAGAGGGACATCTGGCCTTCCCTGCTAAAGCTGCTGCCCCCGCGACCCGACCTCGGTTAAGCGGTAGAAGATGGATGGGAAAAAAATGTTTACTGTAGAAAACTATAGAGAGCTATGGTATTTACTTGCTTAAGTTTCCAATCAACTTTTTAAGACTTACTGCTGACCGTGGGAGCTCCCTGAACAAATAAAAAGGCTATTGTAACGATAATTTGGGGGGAAATCCTCCATATTGCAGCTTGAAGCTTCAAGATTGGCATTTATATAAAAAGCAGACCATAAATTGGCCCATTTGTATTTTAAAACATTTTTATGCCAAGGACAACCAGATTTTTTTTTGATTTTTTTTTTATTTTTTTAACTGAAAATGAATATTGGCTTCAAATATCGGTTATCGGCATTGGCCTGGGGAAAAATAAATAAATAAAAATAAATCACATCTTTAGTGTACTGTACATGCTGTGTACCAAATGAAAGCATTTTAGTATAAACCCATGACAAATTATTCAACCAAGCAAAATTGGATTTAAATTTTAATGTTGTACATACAATAAAATATGCACAAAACTACATGTATAATGGTTATTGTAATGGAGCCTTTTTGGGGAGGAGGGTGGGGGGGTGTCCTTAACTTGGCCAGACAAAAGAGTGACATCTGGTTGCTGACGAGGAAGATGGTGAAGGTTCCACCTGGAAACAGCAGACTGGGAACGCCAGGCCAGGCAGGTTGCCAAAACATCCAATTCACGCTCTCTTCCTGTAGTCCTCCAGGTGGACCAGGATCCATCCAGATGGTCCCAAGATGGCCAGGGTGAACAAACCCAATGCAACCACAGTTTCCTGTGTGCCAAAAAAACATCACTGTCAAACATGAGCCACACTCTTATGTCACCACATATTGCAGACATTACTTTCCAAGTGAGTAATAGTTATTTCATTGATTGTACATACAATAGTATACAACTAAAACTACAAGAAGGATATGCTGAACACAATAAAACAAGTGTTGTAACTGTAATTATATGTCTGGTTTTTGCTCCATTGCACATCACTGTGTATGCCGAGATGGTTGTGTTTGCCATAAAATTAGAAGTACAGTAATTGACATGTACTACCCCTAGCAAAAAGTACGGAATCGCCAGTCTTGGACGATGACTCACGACGTTTTATTCTGTAGATCAAACTCAGACAAAAAAGCATGAAACAGTCATAAGGTCATTCCAAAGTGCAACATCTTGGCTTTCAGAAACACTAAAATAAATGAAGAAAAAACATTGTGCTGGTCATTAAATGTTACTTTTATAAAGAAAGTGCAGGGAAATATGGAATCACTCCATTTTGAGCAGAAAATAAGGACACACCCAGTCAATTGCCTTTCCTTAATTGGGCACCTGCCTCAAATTACATCTGCTCGTTAGTCAGCAGTTAAAAACAGTGCAGTTATCACACCTTGGAGGGCTGCTGGATCAAGTGGATTGGCAAGAATCATGGCTCCAACAAGGCAAATGTCTCTTGAGACCAAAGACAGGATTATCAAACTTCTTGAAGAAGGTAACTCTACACGTATGGTTGCCGAAGATGTGGGCTGTCCACAGTCAGCTGTATCGAAGATCTGGACCAAGTACAAAAAGCATGGGAAGATTGTTAAAGTCAAGCGTACTGGTAGACCAAGGAAGACATCTAAGCGTCAAGACAAACAACTAAAGGCCATATGTCCTGAAAACAGAAAATGCACAACAAGACAAACTAGAGCTGCGAGCAGCTATAAAGGGCCCTCGCAGCCCGGGCCACGTTGGAGTCCTTGCACGTTGGGGTACTTGCACGTTAGGGTACTGGCACATTGGGGTACTGGCATATTGGAAGCAAAATTTATTTGAAAATGGCATAATAAACGTTTACATGTAGAATATTTTTTTGCCAGTGTGTGTATCAAGCTCAACGGGTTTTGGTGATTGTTAAGACCTGCAAAAATCAGCGTCCTTTTTTATTTTTAGGCAATGAGTTGCCCTGATTGGTATTTTTTTGTAAAAGTGTATATACACATCATCGCTCGTTGTACTCATTGCACAATGTTACTTTTATTGTCCAAAAGGGCAATCAAAAATGAATAAAACAAAATGGAAACGTACATACGTTTGGATCGGTGTGAAGCCAGTGAACAATTTGAGTGGTGGAAACTAAAAGAATATTCATAAATGACTTAGTTATCACACTTAGAATGAGTGTACATTTTTTGTACAAAATACCGTATGTGGGGTATTTATTTATTTTTTTTTATATAAGCCTCAAGGGCTAGGTGGCGCTGTATTTATAACTGAATGTTGTCATAGAGATACCTTCAGGCCTTGATTATAAGCATACATGTCAAGTGTGGGATTTTTTTTATAGCATGTACCTGGGAGTTATTAAGCATATCCTTCATTCACGATATTGCTTTTAATGTCCATAGAGGCTATCAAAAATAAATAAAAATATATATATGTTTGGATAAGTCTGATGCCAGTGAACATTTTGAGTGGTGGAAACTAAAAGAATATTCATAAATGACTTCGTTATCACACTTAGAATGAGTTTCCTTTTTTTGTACAAAATACCGTATGTGGGGCATTTTTTTTTATGCCTCAAGGGCTAGGTGGCGCTGCATATATAACTGAATGTTGTCATAGAGATAACTTCAGGCCTTGACGATAAACATACATGTCAAGTTTGGGATTTTTTGGAGCATGTACCGGGGAGTTATCAAGTATATCCTTTTTCATTGCGAAACACAAATTTTGATGCCACGCCCTCATCATATAGTATTTCGAAAAGTCAAGATTTTCCCCCCTGTCGTTGGCTCAGGTCTTGACATTGTCCAGGCCAAGTCTTAACTCAGTCGGATGAAACGTGGAGAAGAAGTGGGCAAAAGTATGCCCCCTGTAAATGTGCAAAAATCATTAAAAATGGGACATTCAAAAATTCGTAGCTCACTTCCTGTTCATTTTAGCATATGGGTCCAAGAGACTTTTATGTAGGTCTTGGGCTCCCTCATACACCTAAAATTTTTCGTAGATCTTGCTTAAACGTACAACCGGGGCTGCTTCGTTAAAATTTTCTAGGGGGCGCTATTGAGTCATTTTTGTAAAAATAGCACAATCAACATTAAAATATTGCTCATTTTACCAGGCCAGATGTGTGTGCCAAGTTTCATGAGTTTCTGTGCATGTTTAGACCCTCAAAACCGGCGTTGTTTTCTTGGCGAACAGCGCTTAGCCACGCCCACAGCAATTCACGAAAACTCACAAACTTCGTGTTGTGACATCATGAAGGCCGAAACCCTCATCTGAGCAAATCTGAGGTAGGTCCAGTTAACGTGTTTGGACAAAAACGTAGAAGAAAATTTGTAAGAAAAAAAAATGCCACTAGGTGGCGCTATCAGTAAGATGAAATATAAGTTCGTAGATGTCTTTAGGGCTGGACTCTCATCAAATGTGTGAAATTTTGAGAAGATAGGATCATCTCGGTCAAGTTAATGCAGCTTTTATTGTCACGAAAAATCTTCAGACTTTGCGTCACCGTAGCGGCCACGCCCTTTGGCGAAAAGTTACAATATTCGGTGTGGGGCATGATCAACATCTTAAGGCTTTTCTGACCAATTTTCAACTGGATCCCTTCAACGAGCTCAGCACTGTAGCTAAAAATGTAAAGTATGACATTTATTGTTACCACTAGGTGGCACTATATGTATAACTGAATTTTATCATATAGATGTTTTCAGGCCGTGACTATTACGTTTTCTGAGAAGTTTGAGATTTTTCGGAGCTTGAACATGGGAGTTATTAAGCATTTGCTCTTTCTGGACAAATGAAATTTTCAAGGCAATATTTGATGCCCCGCCCCCGTCATATAGTATTTCAAAAAGTCAAGGTTTTTTGCCCAGTTGTTGTCTCAGGTCTTGAGATGATAAATGCCAATTTTGAAGTCAACTGGATGAAAAATGTTTGCAAAGGGGGAAAAAGCATGACCACAGTGAATGTGCCAAAATAGGCCAAAATTGGACATTAAAAAATTCATAGCTCATTTCCTGTACATTTTAGCTACATGGTCCCAATAGACTTTTTTGTGCGTCTCGGGGTGCTACACGTGCCTGCCAATTTTTGTTGCTCTAGCTCAAACGTGCCGGGCTTGGTTATTATTTTTCTACGCTAGGGGGTGCTATAGAGTCGCGTTGTTATGACGCCTTCATAATATCAAATTTTTCGCCGGGCCCGAAGAGTGCGCAAAGTTCGGTGAGTTTTCGTGAATGTTTAGGTACCCAAAATCGCGATCGTTTGCGGAGAATAAAGAAGAAGAAGAAGAAGAATAATAATAATAATAATAATAATAATAATAATAATAATAATAATAATAATTTTTACAAAAACAATAGGGACCTCGCAGCGGTCGCTGCTCGGGCCCTAATGAAGAAGAAATGGGAGGAAGCTGGAGTCAATGTATGTGACAGAACTGTGCAAAATCACCAAGGAAAAGGGATTTACATCCAGGAAAGCTAAAAGGAAGCCATCATTGACACTTGAACAAAAAAGAACAAGACTGCAATGGGCTAAGGAGAGGCAATCATGGACAGTGGATGACTGGATGAAGGTTCTCTTCAGTGATGAGTCACGAATCTGCATTGGACAAGGTGATGACGCCGGAGCTCTTGTTTGGTGCCATTCCAGTGAGATTTACAAAGAGGACTGCCTAAAGAAAACATCCAAATTCCCACAGTCCTTGATGATATGGGGCTGCATGTCAGGCAAAGGCACTGGGGAGATGGCTGTGGTTAAATCTTCAATAAATGCACAAGTTTACATTGACATTTTGGACAGCTTTCTTATCCCTTCAACTGAAGAAAAGTTTGGGGATGATGAAATCATTTTCAAGGATGACAATGCATCATGCCACAAAGGAAAAACTGTGAAATCATTCCTTGGAGAAAGACGCATCCAGTCAATGTCATGGCCTGCAAATAGCCCAGATCGCAACCCAATTGAAAAGCTGTGGTGGAAATTGAAAAAACTGATCCACAGCAAGGCTCCGACCTGCAAAGATGATCTGGCAACTGCAATCAAAGAGAGTTGGCACCAGAAAGATGAAGAATACAAATGCCACTGCAAGAAGGGGTGTGCCAAAAAATCGATTCATAAAAGAATCGAGATTCTCATTTATTAATCGAATCGATGTTGATATCCAAAAATCGATTTTATTAAAATTAGAAATGAAGAAGGGGAAAAGACAGTTGTAGCCCATATGCTGTTTTTGTGGAAAAAGGCACTTACAATACAAAATTAATAAATGTTTAAACCAAAATAAAATAAAATAAAAAGACACTTTAATGTCTCTATTTGTCATTTTGTCTTGCAAAGCAGACTGGAGTAGAACATGACAATGTTGTGCATATCTGTAAATTGAAGCAGAAATCATTTGTCAATCAAATAATTTTGAATCAAATAATTTTGAATCAAATCGTTTGAATCGAGAATCAAAAATCGATTCTGAATCGAATCGTAGACCCAAAAATCGTAACCGAATCGTATTGTGAGACAGTCAAAGATTCCCAGCCCTAACTGCAAGCCTCTTTTTCTCGCAGTGTGCCTTATGAAAAGAAATGTGACAAGTGGTGTGCTATAAGTAAAGCTGTGTCCTTTCATATTGCTAAAGATATGGCCCCTACTGCAACCGTGGAACAAGTCGGATTTAAAAAGCTACTAAAAACTATGGACCCGAGATATGAGCTTCCCAGTCGCAACTACTTTGCACGAGAAGGACTGCCACAAATGTACACTGAAGTTAGGCAGAGCCTTGCTGACCAACTCGCGAATGTGACCCATTTTGCGTTGACCAGCGACATGTGGTCAAGCAGGACGTGTGAGCCTTACATGAGTGTGACAGTTCACTTTATTCAAGACTGGGAGCTGAAAACAGCGTGTCTCCAAACAAGTTATTTCCCCCAAGATCACACTGGTGAGCATATAGCTGAGGCCCTCCAGGAAGCAATTGAAAAACTGGAAACTTTGTGAAACTCATCTGGTTGCTATAACAACTGACAACGGGAGCAACATTGTTAAAGCGATTGAGCTGAATGAGTGGACAAGGATGCAATGTTTCGGCCACACACTACACTTGGCTATTGGTGAGTAGTGTTGTAAGAAGTATTCGGATGTTTTACCTTAAACAAAAACATATTAAAATGCGAGTTTTTCCTTTGTGTGTCCGTCTGTAACTTTGTTTTGTGTGTGTGTCTTAGACAGGAATCTACTGTTTTTTGTTTTAATTTGATTGTTAAATTAATAAGGCACAAAATGTGAAGTGCTAAAAGTAGTGGATATGTCATAGCTATATTTATTAGATCGTTGGATTAGTGATGCACGGATGTGTTTACAATTTTAATGTTACAGCTGGCAAAGGTGAGCTAATTATGACTAAAAAGCCGGTTAGCCTGTTGATATAATCAAGGTAGCATATTTAGCTGCACAAATAACTTGAAACTGTTATGTAATACATAAGCTTAAACATTGTGGAATTTTTAGTGGAGTAAAAATATGAAATAGATTTTTAAAAAAATAGCATAAATAATACCAAGAACAACAAGATTAGGACTGGTGTGGATTAAAAAAATAAAATATAAAACAAGAAAATAATTATATATGATGATGTACAGTACAGTATTTCTAAAGCTCAATTTTGGAAGCACTTAGTTGTACGAGTGTTAAAGTGAAACCAGAATCAAAATTCTAATATAAGCCCCTTTGTTTATTATTTTTCTATTATTCTGACAGGACATGGCATGAGCGACAAGCGCATCACCCGGGCCATTTCTCTGTGCAAGAGAATTGTTAGCTGTTTTTCATACAGCTGGAAGAAAAGGAGAGATCTTGCTGAAGTCCAGATTCAGCTGGGTCTGCCAACTCACCAACTGATCACATAGTCTGCTACACGCTGGGGCATCAGATGATAGAGAGATTCCTGGAGCAGCAAGGAGCACTGGCCAAAGTTCTGGCTGGTGACAAAAAGACCAGGCACCTTGTTCCTACCTGGCAAGACTTAGAGGTCCTAGAAGCAATTCAAAAGGCACTAAAACCTCTCCAGGCATTTACCGATGCTTTGTCAGGTGAGAAATATGTCACCCTATCACTAGTGAAACCTGCGCTGCACCTTTTTAACAAAAGTCTTCTGGCATGTGAAGAGGATGACAGTGAGCTGTGTAAATCAATCAAGACCAGCATTGTTGAGTACCTCAACAACAAGTATTCGGACCCAGCCACTACTGACCTATTGAAGATAGCTTCATTTGTTGATCCACGGTTCAGGGCTACACACGTCCCAACTGAAAAAGTTGATGCATTGAAGCGCAGAGTCGTCTTGGAGGTGGAGACGCTACTGGCTGATCAGAGCAGCTGTCAACCATCTTACCTGGCTGTACGTGTACCCACTGTGCATGAGCCAGAAGATGGAGAAGGACCAGTTGCACCAAAAGCTAAGAAGACACTGGCAAGCTTCTTCAAGCAGCACACAGCTACCACCACTGCACCAACCCTGAGGGTGGCTATTGAAAATGAACTGTCAAGTTACTTGCAGTCAGCAAGTGTGGAGAGTGACACTGATCCCCTCATGTGGTTTAAGGATCTTCCATCACATCTCTTCCAGCGTCTTTCCAGCTCTGAGCAATCTGGCAAAAAAATATCTATTACTACCAGCTACCAGTACACCCTCAGAAAGGGTTTTCAGTTACAGTGGCAATATCGTGACTTGCCACAGAGCATCATTGAAGCCAGATGCTGTTGACAGGCTGGTATTTCTCGCACAGAATCTTTAAATGAAGGCGAGCATACTTAACTGCCTTCAAATGTCTACCTCAAGACAGCTCTACAGTATACTGTTTCTCAAAGTAGAAAAAGAGGGGGGAAATGTTTGAGTTGAAGTGTGTTTTTGTGTAACTGGCTGAAACTGTTAAGATAAGAAATTGAGTTAACAAAAAGGAAAAGGTATTCTCAGGCTGATTAATTTGTTTTCTTAAACTGAGCACTTTATTTTTATTTCTTTGCATATAAATGCTACAGGTATTGTATTGTTCCTTATTTTGATCTGTAGATTTGTCAAAAAGGACACACTGTTCACTGAAATAGCCAGTTTCAATAAAAAAATACTTGTTACATATTTGGCTTTGACTGAACATTTTCTCTCACTTTGTAGAAAAAAAAATACATCGGAATATATATCGTACATCGATATTAAGCCAGAACATATGGGGATATGAATTTTGGTCCATATCGCCCAGCCCTAGCCGATATGACCAAAAATATCAAAGTATTAAATTTACAGCTCTAAAATGGGATTATTTGAAATATTTGGGGAAATAAAAACAGCATGTTTTTTCATGTAACACATTTTGGTTTTTTTTTTTTAAACAAAATATATGAAAATTGGTACATTGAGACACGTGCCATGTTAAGTTTATAAGTAAATAAATGTTGACATTCTTCCTTGCTTTCATTTTCCTTAGCAAGACACAGTGTCCAATCACTGGTGAGCTATTTTTGCATTAATTGAAGGCAATTAACTTCAAAGACACTGCTGGTTTTTATTTTTTAGGTACAATGCAAGCTGCAAAGGCAAACGTTAACTGCCTATTTAAAGTCAACGAGCAATATCGATTCTGACGCCTGTGTATCGATACGTGTATTGTGATGAGGCCTGCAACGATATATTGCCGTATCGATATTTTGAGCACACCCCTAATAATAATGTCCAGTAACAATTCACCACTCACATATGAACTGAGCTCTCCTCCTGCCTGGCCCTGTACGAGTAGTCTGACGGCCTTTGAGCCCTGCAGACTCTCTTTCGCCATGGTCACCAAATAAAATGAAAGAAGACATTCCCTTGGTTTTATCTCACTGAGTGGCAAAAGCTTGTGAGGCTGTGCGCAAGTAGTGAGTGTTGTTTTTCAGTCGAAGTTCGTTCTGGCGAACGTCTTGGCACATTTTGCAACATTGAATGAACCCTGGGGAAAAAACAACAATGCTACCTCGCCACACCCCGGCAAGCCTGCGCCGCTCGGTCAGATACGGGCTTTAATTAACATTAGCAGTTAGTAACTATGGAAGACCAAAATTGCCAAAATTAAAAATAAATGACTGAATAAATACATAAAAATAAAAGTGGATATAAAAATATAATTAAAAAATTAAATACAAAAAAATAAATATAAAAAAAATTACATTTTTAAAGAATGCGGATGGGTTGTTTTTTTTGTCAGACTATAATCGTACACCAAAATATGAAACAGTTGCACCCCTAGTAAATGGGTTCAAATACCACGTCGTAAATCTATTTTAAATATTTTACTATATTTACAATTTCTTGCAGCCGGTCGGGAGTTGGAATATGTCAACGAGTTTTGTTTCATGTGTTTATTGAAGAAATTAACAGTTGTACTGAGTAGGGATGCTCAATTATGAAGAAAATATTAATCATGATTAATTTGGTAATAATTGAAATCATGATTAGGACAATCACTTGTTTTTTGGTTAAAAAAAAAATGTTTAAACATGTAAACAATGTTAAGACAAATAAATTCTTTGAAACATTAATTATTCAAGTACCTTTTGGACCAAACAAGATTTATTTCATTTAAAATGTCATGTCATTTTAAATAATAATAATTAAAATGTACAAATACATAGATTTAAACAACTCAAAATTAGGATTATTTTTTTATGATAATGCTGATTTTGTAATTGTGAAATGTAATAATTGAAATTGTAATTTAATTTGGATTAATTGCACAGCCCTAATTCTGAGGGTTATTTTCGGCGGGGAAAAAAAACAAAATGAACATTTGGTGAAGAGACAGAGGGGAGTGGAGACAGGAACCGCTCAAAGTGCATGACTCACGGCAAAATAACCGATTACCAGCAGCTTGCAACAGACGCTTAAAAGTCTATTCCCGGCCAACCTACTGTAATCACGGTAAAAATAGTCCTTCACGCCAGAAAGAATATATCGCTACGGCGATGTATCAATCAGGTCAAAATAGCCTAGTAGGAGAGTTGTCAGTCACGGCAAAATAACCCCTACAATTATCTTAAGCTTAATGTAGAAAATGCCAATTTTACATCAAAATTCCGAACAACATACGCATCAATCAATCAATCCTTTGCCATACGGAAAAAAACAGCGATACATTTGGAGCAGAGAGCGTTTATGAACGCAAGTTGTGACCCCGTCAGTCAAGGACAGCAAATAGCTGCATGCTAGCAAGAATGTCACGCTAGTCGTTCATTTACCATAGCGCCGATCTTTTCCTTGGCAGGTCGACTGTGGATATTTGCTCTCGGACAAATGGTGTGTCCTCGCAATGCGGGTACAGCACGGCAAGCGATGGTTCGCAGAAGCCCAGACATATTTATTTGCCTTCCGTAATGACGCACACGTCCTCTTCCTGATCCACAATGTAGCTGTTGCCTGTTCGTTTGGTTGTGGTTCAGCTAATTGCTGAGGTCACTTCCCTTTGCCGCACCGAAACTCCAAATGCTTTCTTCAGTGGCGCGCCGCCGCCTACAGTCCGGGAGGACGATGTAGATTCGGCGGAACACATCCAGACATACAACCACTAGAGCAAGCCTCGGCTGGTGGATAACATGTAGATACAGTCGCCATCTTGAACCGGGAGTCCCCAGCAATCTCTTCGACTGGGGTAGATGGCACGAACTCAAACTGCGTTTTTCTTTTTATGTCTGTTCAAATATATTCTATATTTAGAGGAATACATAATATTGTTAAACACAAGGCCATATTTTTCTTTTGTAAGGAAGTGTAACCCAGGTGTAGTTTTATTTCAAGTGTTGGGTTATTGGTTAAACAAAATATTTATTACATTGCATTTATTTTATTTACTATGTTATTTTGTTTTTTTGTACGATGCCCATATATGGTTGTGTTGTATTTTGACATTTTCACGAGACGTGATCGGTGACCCCTGCACGATCGGTAACGCGCATGCGCAGAAGATCGGCCATCTTGGCTCGCCAACTACGGTGTCGGTACCATATGTATTCGGCCTGCCAGATCCATTCGGGGTCCTTCGCCTACAGATGACGTTACGCTACAGGATTGGCTGAGACGTTTTACGCTACAGGATTGGCTGAGATGTCGACGATTGTGATTGGCGAGGCAACTTTCCAGTCGTTGGAGGGAAAACATTGACGCTTTTTACGAAGAAATGTATTATTATTTATCTAATGGGACTTATCACAGCCGCACTACTGGATCAAACTGTTCGGCGACCCAAAAGGCAAGGATTCGTAACGCGTCAAAATCATTCATCAATCATCATCAATCAATTACATCTCACCGTGGCTATTCTAATGTATTGATCTCTCGTCTTCCCTTGTCTAGGATTAAAGGTTTGCCGTGAAACCCTTTCAGACTTGTTTGTTGTTGTTTTGTGGAAGGAAAAAAATACTGAACATATAAAGAAAAGTTGTGCATTCATTCATTCATTCATTCATTCATGTGTCATTCATTGATTTGTTAATGCATTTGACATCTTTAAAGAAAAAGTAAAATGTGCTACTGTAGTTGATGAAGTTAACTTATGAGTTTCGACTTTACGGTAGTAGGCCATTACCTTTGATTAATATTTATATCAATAGTCCATGAGACACACATGCACACACATGAAGGTTACAAATAAATTCGTAGTTACCTAATCACCTGAGGCTGAGTACAGAACATATTGGTGAGGAAATGTCACATCTCAGGCAATAATTCCATCATTTTATTATCATCATCATGGTAATTATTTTCTGCAATACGCACGACCCTCCGCAACTCATAGTGCAGTGTCACCTCTGAGGTGACATTGGCAAGAAAATATTAAAGATGTCATTTAAATAACAAAATGTATGGGCTGAGATTGCAAAACGTAAATAAACGTAAGTATAAAAGCAGGATACTTTAAGATTGACTAAATAATGAAATAGATTGAAAAAATACATTAGATAAAATAAATATAAAAAATGGAGGTAAAATAGCACATAAATGCAAAAAAGTAAAACTGCGATGGGACGAAATATTGTCAGTTGACGTGCTAATGTGTTCCTATAATCATTACGACTGCAAAATTCGGACACCAAACCAACGTGAACACATTTGACACTGCTCGCTTGCTGTACTGACGTCATCAGCAAGCGCCGACCAGACGCGAAGGCCCCCGAATGGATTTGGCAGGCCGAACACATATGGTACCGACAACGGCAACCACACTATGCCTGCGCGATTGTGCGCGTACCTGTCGGTACCATATGTGTTCGGCCTGCCAGATCCATTCGGGGGCCTTCGCGTCTGGTCGGCGCTTGCTGATGACGTCAGTAAAGCAAGCGAGCAGTGTCAAATGTGTTCACGTTGGTTTGGTTTCCGAATTTTGCGGTTCACGTATCACAATACTTCACAAAAACAGTCGTAATGATTATAGGAACACATTAGCACGTCAACTGACAATATTTCGTCCCATCGCAGTTTTACTTTTTTGCATTTATGTGCTATTTTACCTCCATTTTTTTATAGTTATTTTATCTAATGTATTTTTTCAATCTATTTCATTATTTAGTCAATCTTAAAGTATCCTGCTTTTATACTTACGTTTATTTACGTTTTGAAATCTCAGCCCATACATTTTGTTATTTAAATGACACCTTTAATATTTTCTTGCCAATGTCACCTCAGAGGTGACACTGCACTATGAGTTGCGGAGGGTCGTGCGTATTGCAGAAAATAATTACCATGATGATGATAATAAAATGATGGAATTATTGCCTGAGATGTGACATTTCCTCACCAATATGTTCTGTACTCAGCCTAAGGTTATTAGGTAACTACGAATTTATTTGTAACCTTCATGTGTGTGCATGTGTGTCTCATGGACTATTGATATAAATATTAATCAAAGGTAATGGCCTACTACCGTAAAGTCGAAACTCATAAGTTAATTTCATCAACTACAGTAACACATTTTACTTTTTCTTTAAAGATGTCAAATGCATTAACAAATCAATGAATGACACATGAATGAATGAATGAATGAATGAATGAATGAATGAATGAATGACTTTTCTTTATATGTTCAGTATTTTTTTCCTTCCACAAAACAACAACAACAAACAAGTCTGAAAGGGTTTCACGGCAAACCTTTAATCCTAGACAAGGGAAGACGAGAGATCAATACATTAGAATAGCCACGGTGAGATGTAATTGATTGATGATGATTGATGAATGATTTTGACGCGTTACGAATCCTTGCCTTTTGGGTCGCCGAACAGTTTGATCCAGTAGTGCGGCTGTGATAAGTCCCATTAGATAAATAATAATAAATTTCTTCGTAAAAAGCGTCAATGTTTTCCCTCCAACGACTGGAAAGTTGCCTCACCAATCACAATCGTCGACATCTCAGCCAATCCTGTAGCGTAAAACGTCTCAGCCAATCCTGTAGCGTAAAACGTCTCAGCCAATCCTGTAGCGTAACGTCATCTGTAGGCGAAGGACCCCGAATGGATCTGGCAGGCCGAACACATATGGTACCGACAGCGTTCGTAAAAACATGATCAACTTTGAAAAAAATAATTCTTCTTGATGCAATATAAAGAAACTATATTAATTCTACAGGTTTAAAGACGAACTTTTTACTTTTGAATCCATTAGATTGCTAGTTAGTCTTCATTGTTTTAGTTGCGTTTAGTCTGCAGTGTGTGTGTGTGTGTGTGTGTGGCTGTGTGTGTGTGTGTGTGTGTGTGTGTGTGTGTGGGTGGGTGTGTGTGTGTGTGGGTGTGTGTGTGGGTGTGGGTGTGTGTGTGTGTTAAACGCCTCCCCATTGGCTACACATGTTCTAAAGAAAACAAAAATAAACCGTACCGACTCTCACATAAACTATAATTACAGTATGTGTCAGAATCTTTTCTATTCATACAAGACATTTTTGAGTACAGGACTGCTTTGATTCAAATAAATTTAAAAGAAACCTGCACCTGTCCTGTACCTTTATCAATGTCTGTTTCATATTTTTATTAAACTGTATGTCAGAATTAATGCATCTACATACAGTATATACAAGTGTCAGCATTAAAGATGAATAAACATCATTAAATGTGATTTTACTCAACAAATAATCACACACAAACCTGATTTTAAAAATAAAATGAGAAAAGGATCATTTTCCAATCCATACCTAGTTATATTTGAATTAATTACTATTAACCTTATTCATGTGATTGAATTTGAATTCAAATTTATTTGAATTTTGACTGAGCTACTACCACTTGGTATTAACTAATATTTGACCATTCATTTGATACAAGTACTGCAACACCAACCCTGAATTCACACCGAAAGTGTTTATTCAAGCCTGATATAAATTCTGCCTGGCCTTTATTTTGGGCCTTCACAGTGACCCAAAAACATGCAACATATTCTCATTTTTTTCTCATCTGCCATGTCAAGAAAAATCTTCATATCCTCATAGAATTCGAAAACGAAGAGCAGGCGATCCTTTTCTGAGCTATCCTCAGAAATGGCTATCCTTTTCAGGAGCTCCTGCTGCTTCATTTCATCCATCGGCAAGATGGTTGGCTCAGCAACCTTCCCTCTCAGCAATCCTGCATTGGAACATAGTCAGTCAAGTGCAGACAATATACGGTCTACTGGTCCCTGTTTATTGAAAAATAAATAAATAAAATAAAATAATAATAATAATAATAATAATAATAATAATAATAATAATAATAATAATAATAATAATAATAATTATATATATATATATATATATATCAGCAAGTTAGAATAATTTGATATTCACTATGATTCTCTTCACTAACATACTGTATACATAGATTAAAAATGAGAAGCTATTGGGTGCATATTGCTGGTGTCGAGTCACAATTCGGCAAATGTAATATTTTCTCAAAAATCTATACTTTTTAGTCAGTCCAACACATGATGACATTTTTTTTTTTTTTTTAATTTAACCTCTATTTAACCAGGATAGTCCAGGATAGTCTAGGTACAACAATTTGTACCTGTACAATTAGCAAATAACTTACTGGCAGAGACATAAGAGGATCCACACCGTCCATTTTCCATTTGGGAATGACAGAGAGGTCCACAATATGAACACTTTTCCCCTGGTGGATTGAATATATATTAAAAAAAAATGTCAACATTATTCAGAATGAGTGAATTGTAATGAAATGTATTGTTAAATTTTACATAATGAAAATGCACGTCTGACTCCAGCTTCTTCAATGATTCTGAGACAAGCATTGCCAATCTGGTATTAAAAGCAGAGTAATCACTTACTGGTAGTGAAATTTTAACACGAACCATTAAAAAACACAAACATACATGTAAAACACACTCACAATAGACTCGAAGCATTCACTCTAACCAAGGCTCCAGAACTTCTCTCTTGTGAGGCAGGTTTTGCCTTCTTTACAAATTAGCTCCGTGGCAGCACGATTTCTATCAAGGACATATAGTTAAGCTAAAAAGAAAAAGCATTTAGTCCAATGAAGTTATGCACATAATGCACAGACATTTAACCTCAATCTTACAATGCTTACAAGCTCATCTTGAAGTTCGTCTCCCACTTTGGAGTTGAAAGGACATATGGATGATCCCGCTTTGGACCAGACAGAGCGTATGGATGGTCCCCCTGATCAGACCATTACGATACATTATGAATGATTAAATAAGTGATTTGAATTGTGACTGTCACGCCACCACAGGCGGGCCAGCCTATGCTTTTATTTTGTTGAATCATTTCCTGTTTATTTTTAAGTCTCTAACAGTATTCTCACCTCAGGTCACTTGCCCTTCCGCCCAATGTTCCCTCTCAGCTGCGCGCGTGCGCAATCGCGCAGTGCTCTCATCGTCAAAGCGCACAGCAAATGTTTGCAGCGCAGGGCTCCAGGTGGAGAAGTGGAACCGTCACTTGCCTTCGGTGCCGGTTTATGGAGTTAAATATGGTGCAAAAGTAACTCGTAAAAAAAAATGTGTACCTGTAGAAAAAAGTATAAATTTGTATTTGTAAAAGGCGTGATTTGTACCTGTAAAAAAAAAAATGTACAGAAAAAAAAAATTGTGCCTAAAAAAAAAAAAAAAAAGTTGTACCTGTAAAAAAAAAATGTGTACCCGTAAAATGGAAGAGGTGCACTTAAAAAAAATGGACGTAAAAAAAAATTGGACGTAAAAAAAAATAGTACGTATAAAAAAAATTGTACCTGTAGAAAGTATTTTGTATCTATAAAAATCACGATTTGTACCTGTAGAAATGACAAATTGTAGTCAAAGAAGTCGCCACTAGGAGTCACCAGTGCTTTTTCTGCTGCTATCCAGTCACCTGACTTTTACACCATATTTGACAGCTACAAGTTGTAGCAGAATGATTCATATTCGTAGAGCTGTTAGTAGTACTGTTATCTAAGCGCTGGTCAGCCAACCTGTTTTCATGATTAGCGTCACATATTTAGCTTTCTAGCTAGCTGGCATTTGATTCAATGCTAAAGCAGTCAAGTCGTTATCGTCATTTCAGGCGCAACGGACGTAATTGCATCTCCTGCTTTGCAATAATGTGGTTATATGACAACAATGAGCAACTATACAACTTAATAATATTCCAAGAATACTGCAGTGCACTGCTCCCGTGTTGGTTAAATTTATAATTTCTTAGGTTAGTTGGCTAACAAACAAATTCATAAAGCTGACAAATGCGCCATTGACAGGTAGGCCTACAGGAGGGGGAAGATGCACCGAGTCGGTATTATGTACGCATTTGACTCCATAATGTACTTTATCTTTTTTTGCCTTCTAGAAAAATGACTGATCAGAGCAACAGCTCTTCACTGCAGCCGCAGGTGAGCGGAATGTCGCTACTGTCTTGATTTAATTGTGTTTTTTTGTTTGCTTGTTTTTTTAAGTGGGTAATGGACATATAAAGTAGAAAATCAATGCCATTGGATGGGGCAGTCTGTTTTCCTGCAATGCTTAGGCAGATATTTTATGTACAATAATTACACAACAACTAAAGGGAGTTTCTATACTTTAATATTAATTTATTAGTTATGATGCCATAGTTTAACTACTGCATCATCCAAAAGGAAGTACATTTCAAATAACCCAACCAACCCGTTTTTTTATACTGCCTTTTTTTTTTTTTTTTTTCGTAATTCAGGAAAATGAGACGTGTTATTGCACATGTTTTTGAGATATTTAAAGTACCTTTATTTTTATTTAAAAAAATATATATATCTTATTATTGTTTTAACTTATTTTAATAGACCTATGTATGGGCACAGGTGGCATGGTGGTTGACTGGTTAGCACATCCACCTCCCAGTACTGAGGTTGTGGGTTCGAGTCCAGGCTCCGGCCTTCCTGAGTGGAGTTTGCATGTTCTCCCCGTACCTGCGAGGGTCTTTTCCGGTTACTCCAGTCTCCTCCCACATTCCAAAGACATGTATGGCGGGTTAATTGAACACTCTGAATTATCCCTAGGTGTGGATGGTTGTTTGTCTCTGTGTGCCCTGCGATTGGCTGGCAACCAGTTCAGGGTGTACCCTGCCTACTGCCCATAGCCAGCTGGGATAGGCTCCAGCACCCTTCCGACCCTGGTGAATTAGCGGTTAAGAAAACTAAACTTTTTGAGCTTTTTCTACACTTTTTGTCATTGCATCAGTTAAGATTGTTTTTGTTTCTTTTTGAAGACCTGCAGATTGTAGTAATAGTTTAGGGTGGCTACCTGAGAAATCAGTTTCATTTTCTTTGGGAGCACCTTTATATTTGTAACATAACAGTTCTACAATACTCTTGCAAAGTGGCATTTTAGTTGTAAAGCTTTTATTGCACTTACAGTAGCAAGACTCTGATGGCACTCTTCATCTAAGAGATAGATTCTATGTTTTCTTGACATTTTATAAAGACGAATTTCTTATGGTATCTCTTAAACAGATGCAAGGTAGAGAATTACATATTCTCAAGTTCCATTACACCAATTGCATTAAGAGTATTCCATCCATCCATCCATTTTCTTGACCGCTCATTCCTCACAAGGGTTTTTGAATTGGTTAATGTGGCCACCACCAGCAGCACTTTTAGCCAATTTGAGAAAAAGAGCTTATCTGAATGAAAACTTGACTCAGCAGTCGATGGGTGGTTTAGATGCTACTGACGTGGTTCTCTGAGATTGGCCTAGCAGAACTTCAGACCTCAGTGTATGTGATTTTAATGTTTTCATTTTGTGGTGGTTTGTTAAAGACAAAGTTTATGTTCTACTACTTCCATCAAATATCAATTACATGAAAGACCAAGTAACAGTTGCAATAAGCAGTGGCAACTTACTGTTGTCTTTACTGCTGTTGGTGGACACATTAACCACTTGTAAAACATAAAAACTTGAAGCTATTTACAACACAAATAAGTCCAAGCTACCGTTTGTCAATGTTTTTCGCTTTTAGAATATCGCGTGATGATTTTCAATTTTCATTTGATTTGTAGCTTTTAAAGGATATCCCCTTGAGATGAATCATCTCCTTTTCAAAGGTGACATCCAACACATACAAATTATATACAAAATAAAGTTAGACTTTTTCTGTGTTCTTTTTAAATCACCCTTAATTTCTCATTAATTGAAATTATTGGAATATAAGTCTGCGATTGGCTGGCAACCAGTTCAGGGTGTACCCCGCCTACTGCCCATATCCAGCTGAGATAGGCTACCCCCCTCGCGACCCTTGTGGGGAACAAGCGGTTCAGAAAATGCATGGATGGAATATTTGTTTCATTTAACTGCATTTAACTTATTTAAAAAAAAAACTATTTTGTTGATAATAGGAAATTGCACTGCCAGAATTTAACACAAGTTACAATTTAACAAAAGCAAACACTCAATTCAAACTAAGAAAAGGATAATAGCAACATATTCACTTTTAAAATATAAGTACTGTAGGGCTGCAAGTGACAATAATCGCAGTAATTCAGTCAGATCAATTAAATATTTTTGTAACCATACCTTCATTCCATAATGATGACATTAAATTAAAAATGTACAGTGCAGAAAATTCAAATTCATCATAAAAAAAGTATACAATTTACCTCCTGTCAAAATTTGATGGATGACCAATCAGAAGCCGTTATTTTGAATTAATCCCCACCCCCTTCCCGCCCCCCTAACCAATCAGAAGCCGGGGACACCACCTGTCAAAATTTGACAGGTCCCCCGCCCCCCCAGCCCCATCTCCCCCCACCCCTCCACCCCTATTCACCACCTCCTCCTCCCCTCTCCCCCCACACCCCTCCACCCTTTACACCACCTCCTCCCCGCACCCCCCCACCCCCACCCCTCCCTCCCCGTGTATAGTTACGGCGTGTTTCCGGCAGATAATGTCGCGTCCCCCTCTGTTATTCAAAATCGTGACAGGAACGACGGATAATGTCGTGTCCATAATCTTGATAGTTCCCCCATCTGCTAATCAAAATTGTGGTTAGTCGTTATCGTCTTGTCAAAAACTTTTCGTCAAACTGACAGCTCTCCCTCACGTCGTGTCACAGGAAGCGCCCCCCACCCCTGACAGCTCTCCCTCACGTCGTGTCATAGGAAGCGCCCCCACCCTCCTCTATCGTGTGTGTGTGTGTGTGTGTGTGTGTGTGTGTGTGTGTGTGTGTGTGTGTGTGTGTGTGTGTGTGTGCGTGCATGTAAAATAGTGTGAGGCTCTCTTAATCGAACGAAAGTGTTGTGAATATTAAAAAAATGTAATCCTTTTGCTTCATGTTTTATAAAATAAATAAAAGAAACTTACCGGTGTTTCCGGATGTGAAGTTGAGTCTCGTCTCCTTTGAGGGGGTTTCTTTTTAAAAAAAATAAAGGACATTGTAGCGGGGTTTGCATTAAAAATGTAATCCTTTTGCTTCATGTTTTTTTTTTAAATAAATAAAAGAAACTTACCTGTGTTTTACTGCGGGTATGGCAAAACTCCTCGCCTCCTTTGACGGGTTTTTCTTTTTTTAAATAAATAAATAAAGGGTATTGTAGCGGGGTTGGTTTCTAACTGAAGTAGGTGGGGGAAATACATACGAAAAAATAAAACGATTATTCGTGCGTATAGGTCGTTATTTTTAAAAAGACAATTTCTGAACTGCATGCAGGTCGGCCGCTTGAAGACGTCTGATATTGTAAAAAAGCTAAAAGGGGGGGCGGGGGATGCTGTCTGACCCATGGCGAACGGCTCCATCTAATAGTCATAGGATGAGTTTCCTTAAAGCGGTGTGAAGTTCTTTTTATTTGGACTGACAGACGTGGAAGGTAGGTATTAGAATGTGATAAGTTTGTTTGTATTTTTAATTTTAAATAGCGCGAGGTGTGAAATTAATCGGTTGATGTTTTGTGCATTGTATTTGATAGCAATGCAATAAAGAAATTTTGGCAGGATGAACACAATAGGGTTAGTCTAATTTTGTCTACAAAAGTAAATTAGGGTATTAAAATGTTGATAATGAATGTAAAACCTAAAAATTTTATTCAAAGGTATTCAAGTTGTAAATTATACATTTTGGATGATGGAACAATGCATGGCATTAGAGAGTAGGGTTGCTCGGTTATAAAGAAAATATTAATTTTGATTAATTTGGTAATAATCGAAATCATGATTAGGACAATTTTTTGTTTTTGTAAGACAAATACATTTTTTGAAGCACTATAATTAAGTTACATTTGGACCAAATAAGATTTATTAAATTAGTCATTTAAAAATAATACAGTTGTAAATATATACAATTAAACAACTCAAAACCAGTATTAATAATCTTTTATTTTTGTTTACGATTATGGCGATTTTGTAATTATGGAGTACAATAACTGAAATTGTAATTGAATTTTGATTTACTACACAGCCTTGGAGGAGAGAGAGAGAGAGAGAGAGAGAGAGATTCTCTTATTTTTTTTTATTTTTTTTAAAGAGCTCAGAATTGTTCATTCGGTAGTCTTACCGATTCAACGTCTTGTCATCATTGCTCTTTTTTTTTTTTTTTTTTTTTTTTGTGTGTATGTGTGCGTGCGTTTGCGTGCGTGCGTTTGCGTGCGTGCGTTTGCGTGTGTGCGTTTGCGTGCGTGCGTGTGCGTGCGTGCAAATACGTATAAATTTATACTCATTCATTCACCTAAAACCTTATAAATATCCCATTACCCTTCGCCTTAACCAGGTACTTCAGAATCTTGCCAGAGTCGTGAGGTTTAAATGGTCAGGAGACCAGAGAAAAGGTCAGAAAAAAAAAAGAAATAAAGAGAAAAGAAAGGTAAATCAAAGTGAAATCCAGCACCGACCAAACACTTCCTGCCTTCCCCATGATTACAAAATCAAAGTCTTACGCCAACCCCGGAAGCCCGGAAGATTCTCTTATTTTCTTAAAACCGGATGAATATGTTATCATACCGAAGCCAGTAATTACTGAGAATATTGGTAATGGTTAGCCTTTAAATATTAAGTGGGGTTAATTTAAAATTTTTGGGGACTGCAGATCGAAACTAGCATTGTACTAAATCTGCTGCAACCATCTTTCTAATGTTACTGAACACTGTCCTTATAATAAACTAAACTCAACTCATTTACGTTTCGGTCACAAATGACATGTTTTATTTTTTTTATGTGGTATCTAATACAAGAGGACGGATGCTAGAATTTGTACATTTCGTATATACGTGATGTTTACAGGCATGCTTAGACGTGTATGTTTTTATTATTTTATGTTTATGATGTGTATAAGAGCGAGCTGGTTGGGGAGGGATGGGGAAAATTTGTTTACCTTTTTTTGTGTTTAAAAACGATAATAATTGTACTAGTTTAAAAAAAATACTGATTTCTGGAGAGAATCTGTAATCACAAACTCAAGTAGGAACTGCATGTGGACATTAACGGAGGGTTGGTCAGACGTCTGACAGTGAGTGTGTGTTTTGGGGGGTTTTTTGTGTGTTTTTTCCCCATTAGTAAAACAGACTGTTATATCTGATGCTTTAGTCTTAAGTATACTTTGTATTATCACACAAGCGATTCTATACCTTCTTTTTAAAACTAAGAGAATTGAAAGTATGAAACTTTGAGTTTCTTGATACGTTAAAAGATTTATACTCTACTTAACCCTTAATCTTTAATCTTAAAGCTGTTCTTTGCAACAATTTAACCAAAGACATCTTCTTATTAGTAGATTAAAACCTTAGTCTCTTACAAAGGGTATATTTTAGAAAGGATCCACGGTTTGAATTTATGACGCCATAGATGCATTATGTACATGAAGAAGGGTGCGTACAGTTTTATTTAGGGCTGTAGCAATTCAAAATGGAATTTTCCACATTTACCAGATTTAAAGACACACTTATATGTTATCCTAAATGTGATTCACTGTGCAAAATAATAATACTAATGACACTAAATCACGAAAAGACAAATAATTCCTACAAAATAAAAGAGGAACCTCACGGCGGGGCGCTGCTCATGTTCTAGTTGTAAAGTAAAACAAGTGCCATAATCAGTGTTGCCGGTAACGCGTTACTTAGTAACGCGTTACTCAAAAAAGTTGCTTTCTAAAGTAACTAATAGTCTAACGCGTTACTTTATTCTACAAAGTAGTCTGATTAAAGTTACTGTCCAGAGAATCAATGCGTTACTCCACATTTTCATGAAGAAAGCAAACTATCTCTCTGTTGTAACAGTCACAAACAACTACTGCTAACTACGAAGATGAGGCAGAAGTCATTGATCACCACACTGAATTCAGCCATGGTCTGGTCATGAATGGTTTGCACATTCAAAACAAAAGTGATGATACTTTTACTACTAGTTTTATTAACCAACAGGCACACAACAAAACAAAAAAAGTGTGCATTATGGACCATAAAAGTGGTAAAAAAAAAATTTTATTTCCATCCTCAACTGGTCCGTGAAGCATTATGGGATGAGGTCGTCTCCGCCCTCTCGCCAGGGGGAGTGACGTCAGACAAGTTACGTTTTCAGAAGGGGTGGAACAAAAAAACGATTCGACCGAACCATCGTTCGTCAAGGGGAGCTAAACGACCGTATCGGTTGCGAGTGAGGCTTTATGGTTTTCATAACAATAGCAAGAGTTCTGCGCCGTGCTCTACTTGTTTTGTTTACATTTCAGTAGCATCACCATTCAAGCTACTTCCGTGTTTCCGTGCTCGCGACACGGCGCGCGCGCGCGCAACGAGTGACAACATACAAATGGAGACAGTTAGCAGAAGCCGGTGCCGTACATCTCGGTATTTCCCATGGCTATCGAGTCCTCTCGGTGCACTTGTATGTCCCGGGCCGGCGTTGGTACTGCGCGCGAGCCAAAAAGAATAACTCCCGTGACGATCCAATGCATGGATTCAAACGACACAGGTATGTCCCACAGCCAACACACCAGCTAAGCTAAAAGCACACTGCAAGTATCTCATTTCTCAGTTTGTGGCTCCCTGTCAATGTCTACAACTAGCATGAGCAGCAGATAGGAGAACTGAGACGTGCCCGCGATTACGACAGCCCAAAAAACAAAATATAAACAGTAGTGATTCTGTGGTCATCATCGTGTCTCAGATTAAAAAAACAAAAAAAGATGTCATACATTAACCAAAAATGAAAGTGATGACAAAAGTAAAAAAAAATTGTTAAATACAAAAATTGTTGATTAAAAAGGGAAATGAACTTTTGGAAATATTTTTGCATATATTAAGTGGTTAAAATGTGTTTGATAGATTTATTGTTCCATAAGGTGGCTTCATATTTCTTTTGGCTGGACGGTAGGTTTATTTCATGTCTTAAATTTATGTTTCTGAAATACTTCACAATGTGCAAATATTCTGTTTAATTGTGTTGGTGTCTGTCTAAAGGTTAAATATTTATATTTAACATTAAATTATCAACCTTTTGTTTTCCTGATCCTTATTTTGAAGAGAAAAAACAAACAAACCAAAAAACAATTATAACTGTCAATAACTACTAATAAATATTTAAACTGATACATGTGTACACACTGGAATAGCGGAACAAACAAACAATAGAGGAATTTAGGGGATTTTCATTTTCAACCTGGATAGATTTTTATTTTTTGTTTTATAAAAAGTATTTACGTTACAAGAAGTCAAGAGAGACTGCCTATTTTGTTTTTCATAAAAAGACACCTTTATTTTCATGTTAAAAATGCACTTTCAATAAAGTATTTGGAACTCCGTTTCTACTGCATTATTTTTATGTTGAGATGGTGTTATCGGCAGCTGCTGAAAGTAACTAAAAAAGTAACTTTTAATCTAACTTAGTTACTTTTAAAATCAAGTAATCAGTAACGCAATTTAGTTACTTTTAAAACCAAGTAACTAAGTTACTTTTTCAAGGTAACTGTGGCAACACTGGCCATAATCAGCAATATTAAAACAATAAAGGGCTTGCAATATTTCAGTTGATTTTTATTGAATCCAGAATGTATGGCATTTTTGCTTATTTAATTGCATTACAGAAAATAATGGACTTTATCACAATATTCTAATTATCTGAGACAGTCCTGTATATTATATACATATATATATATATATATATATATATATATATATATATATATATAATTTGTACACATTCTATAAGCCAAAATGAGCCAAAATGCGGTCATTGTCAATATCTTTTCTGTTAAATTTAAACTAATTTTAGACTGTTTTTAAAGGCTTGTCTATTGTCTGTGTGTGCGCGCAGGTTTGCGCGTGTCACAAAGTAAGGCAATAAACGAGCCTTGAAAAATGGTCTAAAATTTGCTTCAATTTACCGTTGAAAAGACGTCGACAATGACCTAATTTGGACGTGGATTAGCCCTCATTTGGACGGCCAAAAGACGTCGAAAAAAGACGTCCAAAAGACGTTGAAAAAAAGACGTCTTCTGGCGTCACAGTCTGCACCTTCAGCGGACCGAGATTGGACGTCCAAAAATGACGTTTAAAAGACGTCCTTTCAACGTGTTTTTGCGCAGTGGGTAGTCTCGGCTGAGACTTTTAAAAAACGGGTCTATTTCTAAGCAAAGCGATGATGACGTAATATCCGGCGGTAAAAAGAAGAGAAAGAGGAAGCAGAAAATCATCAAATGGGAGGATTATTAATTTTTATCCCTCATGTCAAGAGAAAAAAAAAACACACGCTCACAACTCTGTATCTTTTGCATGCGAATTTTATTGAATAACATATTTGAAAAAGGCATCACGAGCAATGGCATTTTTTTTTAAATATATCCAAAGAACATGAAATCTGGCCTCCGCACGCCGTCGTGGCGTACATCCTTCTCTTTTCCACAAATATCGAAACCATGACGTCATTCATGACTACATCGTCGTGATAACGGGTTAAAACCTCTCGGTAAGATTCACCGCACCCTCGGGCGGATAAATAATAAACGCAATGCTGACCGCATACCGCCGATAGTTGGTGCTGTAATTGCCGGTCGTGATAGAATATCCGCTCGGAATGTTTTTTTAAGAACCAGTTTATACTCTTCGGGTAGTAATAAAAATTATGTGGGAATCCGAAAGAATCGAAAAACGTAGCCGTCCCGTCGTCCTCTAACGTTAACGCCAACCAATGTTCACCCGGACTGTCGCGGGGGTGTGTGTTGACGATATAGTGGGAGGGGATAGGGGGCGTTAATATGTCAGCCAACTCATCTTCCGCGAAGACGCCGAGGAATCTTTCCCCCTGAATTTGTCTCATAAGGCGTTCTAAATCTCTGCCGTTCATCCTTTTAATAATAGTCGATCAAAACTTCTCTTTTTGAATTAATTTCTATGATAGAGTCGTAGCAGGCATAAACAATAAGGGTCGCGTTGTATGGCAAAGGATTTCTAAATCTCATATCCAGTCTCACGACGCCGTTAGAAACGGGTGATAACGCCTCAGTATCGGCGCTGGGGCTTAGATTAAAAGCAAAAAGCGCATAGCCGTTTTGGAAGTCCTGCAAGTCAAAAAACAGGGGCAAATCTTTCAGATACCTCCCGGTAGCCTCAAATAAATTATGGAACTCCCGAACAGAATTCCCCGCAGTAAAAAGTGGTTGAAAAGGTTTATTGGGGATCTGAGTACCTTCTCTCGACAGCGCTAAATATTCAATATCGTGATGGGCGAAATTAAAGGGGTTTAAATCTCTTCTCCCAACAAAAGCGTTGTGGTTAACGAGAGTGACAGATAACACGGGCTGAGGGCTGAGCAGATGCCACCAAAAAACAAAATATTAATGATGTCACTAACATGAATGATATGAACTTGTAGCGTGTATTAACAAATGAATGCGGCGATGCAATGATTGTTGAGATAATCGATATGTCACACAGAACTGATATGTCACACAACACTGGTCTGAAATATCTTTGGTATAGTGTCAACTTCATTAGCGTTTAAACATGCCCCATAATTGGTTAATAAACTTGTGAACCAGAAGCCAGCATAAAACACAACACATACATCCATTTATGGTAAACACAGTTGCACACACACACAGCACACACTCATTCGTCATAACACATATGGAGTAAATAACGGTTAGACCTGTCTTCATGAGATAGCAAGAAAGGTGGTTTTGACATGTCACCATGAGATGGCAAGAAATGTGGTTTTGACATAACATGTGTTTTATTTTGAGTGTGGTTTGAGTTTTATGTTCATATTAATCAGTATTGGTGTGGTGTATTTTGAGCAATAAGTTGTGTAAAGCTTTGAAGGGATTTTATTCACAAATAGGAAGTATGGTTTATTTTAAAAACATAAATGTTTTGTCAGTATAAAAAATTAGACCTTGTCTACAAATGTGTCACAAAAATCATGCTGTTAAAGGAACTGAAAAGAGGTTGTAAGCACTAAGACATTTAGAACTCAGCAGTTCAAATCTGGTACAAACTGGTTGGAACACACTCATCTGTGCTTAGTCATGCTGTGTTCAGCATCCCGAGGGTATAAATTGGCGGAGACAAAATGAAACGGCGCAAAAGCAGAAGACCAAGGCTCCCTCTGACGAAGAGTGCATTTGGCTCTGTGCCCCATTTATTCCCACATGCTGAATGAGGAAGTAATTCTAACAATCAAAATAAGAGTAATTTGTGGTAGACAAATTGTTTTGATTGGCTGTTAGAAGATGATAGTTACCCCTTGTTTTGATCAGTTTTATTAAAATTAAACAGCCGGGATAGTAAATGGTTAACTTCCTCAATTATTTCCTTTGAGCTACTAGTTTAGCTTAAAGATAATTAGACCCAGGTGGTTCATCACAGAATAGCTACCTGTCGTGACCACCCAGCAAAGGAATAATTCTCTTTCAAAGCTTTTGCCCTTCTTTTGTTTTGTTTTTCTTTTTTCTTTTTTATTTCTTCAATTGATGATCTGGAGTGAGAAGCAACAAATTGTGAGTACATGTGATTTTGTTTGGTTTGAATTTATGGTGTGAATCATTACCTCTTGTCATTAATCAACATATATTCCTCATTGCACAAATTTTGCTTTGCTATTGGTTTGAACACTGATCAAATATTAAATCAAGAAAGACAAGATGTGGTTTAGAATTTTTATGTGTGTTGTCACCTTAATCATTGATTTCTTAAACCCTACTTTCACTTTCCTGCTTTAACACTTTTCTCTTACTATTTGAGTCATACTTAGAGTTACCTTAAAGATCGTTTATCGAGTAGATAATAGTTCCAAATACATGTTGGCTGTGTTCCAAAAATCCTGTAAGGTTATTTCGGCTTACATAAACAAATGAAAACAACCCCTCGCGGTCCTGACAAGGACAGCTAAACTTATTTAGGTCTTTCTAAGTGCAACCGATCATAGGGAAAGGAGCCGCTGTAAAAAGAGTGTGATTAGATTTATATCCTTAAATCATCAAAGGTTACTCTTTAAGGGTGTTAATCTAATGGAAGCCGGGGCTGACATTCTAAAACTAGGGCGGTGAGAACCTAAACGAATCCTTTTTGACGCCAGCTTGAAGCGCCCCCGTCATCTCTGTAAATCCCGTGTTACTACGGTTTGAGATAAAAGGGGGGCCTTAACCCTTTGTAACGGAGAGTTGGCCAGGTAAGCGAGATCAGACAAGAGCCAAAACAACGCTTTTTGGCATGGTCCCCAGAAAGAGGTTATCTTGATGACAGATCCTTGAATTTTGGGGGATGGAGTAAGTTTTTATGTTGACTGTTGTAACCGGGTATAAAGCGTTCCCTTTATTGAGAGCCGAGGCGTGGCCTAGCGCTACAGCGGGGGATACGGTTACTTTTTTGATAAAGAGCGACGCCCCCATAATTTTTAATCGAGTATCGCTGTCGAGGGCGCTCATCAAACAGAAATCCTCGCAGGCTCTTGTTAGCTTCAACCTTAAATCCACGTTATTCAAAAGATGTCTCTCGCAGAAAAATATATCCGTGTGGATCGGGCCCATAATGTCAAATTCTTTAGAATTTTCTATTATGCGGGCTCTTTTAACGAAGCCTTCGTTTACCGCGTCCCCTTCCAAAGCTAAGGAGTCCATAACCCCCCTCGTATCTTTAAAAAACATCCCCGCCGTAAATTGACTTTTCAGAATATCCCCCGAGAAGTTTAATAGCGTTTCTATTATAGCTCTGTAGGGTGCGAGGCGCTAGATTGAGAAATTAAACGGTCTCCGAGGGTGACGTCAACCTGACTAAAAATAGTATTTAGAGGGAAATTAATTATACTGACGCGCTCGTTAGGGGGTACGTTAGAGCCGTCCCGTCGGGTTATTTTTAAGCGCAGGTGCAATAACGTATCCGATAAGTCCAGATACTTTGATCCGTCACCCGGTATAAAAAATTCGATCGGGGATTGGTCACCGAGCGCCGAGAGGGGTAATATCTCAATGTATTGGCTCTGTTCTATTGAAAGTTGCGTCATAGGAGGCGAAAATAAATCTAATTCGGACATGGTGCATTCTTGCGACTTGTGATGTAAGAAGGCCATTTTCTTTTTCTTTTTTCTTTACAAGAAAATATCCGCGTTGTTTCTTCCTCGCTTTCTTCTCCGGACTGATTTTCTTTTAGTACTGCGTGGACGCTTTTTATGCATCTTCACCCGACGCCCCACGGGTCTAGACGACGGACGTCGCGCCAGTACGAATAGGCCCGAACCATCTTGGCCTTGTTTAACGTCTCTTTTTTGGCTCATTCTTTCCATAACACGTCCTGCAACATCGGTGGCTATATTTTTAGCCGCCGACTGTATGTGCGGTCTGGCCACGTTAAAACCTCTTTTAACTAAGGGAGCTACGAAACGAAATAATTTCGCAAAAATAGATCCTAAACCTCGGCCATATTGAACCGGGGTTCCGTGAAAACCAGGAATGCCGCTTCTGGTTTGATTTTCATAATAATGTACGAAGCGGTAGGGGTCAGGATGTGACGTCATAATAACCATGATCTATCTAGGTCTAAAGTGTAACGTTAAAATGATCTTCCCAAACCGGAAACCAACGGGCTGATTTTGGTCCGTCTTAATCTGTATCGCTATGTCTTCGATGTGTTTCTTACTAACCGGATGGTAATAAGCGGGGTTAAAATTTTTATAAATAATCTCTCCGTAGCGACCTAAAACAGGGACTGCTCTCAACAGCGGAGCGGAGGCGTCACCAACCGCCTGGTGCCGAATTACATCCGTATAAACATAAAGATAATATTGTCCCGCCTTTATATCCGCCGGATGCGGTGCGTCGGTCCAGTCTAAATCTATAGTGAACCATTTCCCTTCTTTCATACCGAGTATATAAGCCAACGGACCCTCGAAGCGAATCTTATAGCTGCCTTCCGCCGCGAATAAAAAAAATGTTCTTTTCAAGGAGTTGAAATGTAATAAAATGAAAGGGCCTATTTTTTCTCTTATAGCACTCTCTACCTCCTGTCGCACCTTATCGAGATTATCGTAGTCGCCGGGTTTAACGTCTAAATCGTATTGCTTGGACGTCTTCGTATTCAATAAGGAAAACGACGTATGTTTGTCAGGGATCTTTACCCAGCTGCGCGGATATGAAATCTCGGTTAAAGCGACCTCCCAATCTCCCTTAACCAGGTCTAAATGACGCGCTAGATTAACTCTATACTGCGAGATTGTATTATCCTTAAACATATCCATGCTCGAATTTGACGGGAGAGTTACGTAGAACCCTCCTTCGTTAATGGGGTCCATATTAACGTATGATTTATGACGTATATTACCGCTGATTTTAAAGATCAATAACCTGAGACGCTGGGACCCAGCTGTCAAATTTGGAAGGCCAACCCTTCCAACGAATTAGATATTGAGTCCGTCCGTTAACCTTACGTCTTTTTATAATTTTTTCCACGTGAAAAGCGTGATCTTTAGAAACGTCGACTTTCTGTAATTCCTCCTCGGAAAATGACCCATCTATTTTCTCCCCGTCGTAATCTGCAAGTTTGTAGACAGGGGGCGCTCGAGGAATACATTCGATAATTGTAAAATATTCGTCTGTGAAGCTCTGTTCATATTTCTTGTCGAAAACGCCTCTTAATTTTGATATCCGTACAATATCTCCTTTTTTAAAATTCATTTTAATCTTTCCACCTACGCGGATGTTTCCGTATAAATTAAAAAATACTTTTCGAGTCGTTTCCGCGTTTACTTCGTTTGGTTTTATTTTAATACTGCTGTGATAGCTCTCGTTATAACTCTTTACGAGATCTTGCAATACTTCTATATATCTGCGACTGTTTTTTGCTGTAAAATATCTCCACATCCTAGTTTTCAAAGTCCGATTGAACCTTTCTACCACCTGGGCTTTTTTGTCGCTATGCATTGCAAAGTGAGTGATTCGGAGCTTTTTCATCAATCTGCCGAAACGGTTATTAAAAAATTCTTTTCCTTCATCCGTTTGTAATTTCTTAGGAACGCCGCTCTCGGCAAAAACTGATTCGAACGCCTCTGCCACCCTCGGCGGCGATTTATCTTTTAATACGCGCGCATACGCGCGTTTTGAAAAAATATCAAATAACGGTTAATAAATATTTATTGCCGTCGTTGTATTCGGCCAAGGCCTGCATGTCACACAGGTCGGCCTGAAATTGTCTCAGGGGCCCCGTAATAAACACTCTGTTTCTAGGGAAATTAATACGGGCAGGTTTATGTAACGAATACGTATCTTGTTGCGATAAATATTCTTTAACTTTATCACGTTTTATTTTTTTATTCAAAGCCTCCCGCAGGCCTCTATGGAGGCGTTCTATACCCCCGTAACTGGACGGATGTTTAGGATCGTAGTATAGCTCTTTTAAACGTTTACCCTCCGCCATCCTCACCTCTTAATGGTTATTAAAGGTTGTGTCTATAATTTTTATAGACCTTTGTTTTAAAATTAACTCTTTTTTGAAGATTTTTATTAGGAAGTAAAATAAATTTACTTTAATATATTTTTAAATATGTCTATATGATTCAAATATTTGCATCGTTATATTTCAATGCAATGTTTACCGTATGTGTTTTATAAATAATTTACATCGTTATATTTCACAACGCGATGCAAATTCATTGTTTTTTTTTTATTTGTGTGTGTGTGTGTGTGTGTGTGTGTGTGTGTCTGGTATAAATAAAGAATGCGCTCAGACTTTTTTTTTTTTTTTTATCAATGGGTAATGAAAAAGCAAAAACACAAAACATACATTTTCATATATGGTTTCAAAAATTCAAGAAAGCGAGTATACATGATTTTTTTTTTTTTTTTTTATCAATGGGTAATGAAAAAAGCAAAAACACAAGTATACATGATTCTAAAAACTAAGAAAAAGCAAACACAAAACATACATTTTCATATATGGTTTCAAAAATTCAAGAAAGCGAGTATACATGATTTTTTTTTTTTTAAACATGGTTCTAAAAAACATATACATTACATTTTCTGCCCTGTGAGTAGAAAAAAAAAAACTTAAGGATTAACTTGGTAAAGCACTCTGAATAAGACATGGGGGTGTACTTTGAGTTCGGTAAAGCTTTTAAATTGTTTTATTTCATTCATCAGATTATGAGACATGTTATTGTCTCGACAATATCGTACGCAGTCTATGAATAATGCCGTGAGGGTAATCAATTGACCCGCATTGACAGGATCCCCCCTCCACTCGTATGTGGCGTATTCTATAGTATCCGAAATGTTGAAGTGACTTATTTCAACAACACGTTTTACATACGCTTCCCATGGCTGACCAAATAAAGAGGGGGCTAACGTCCTGACTTTATCAATTAATAAAATCAGGCGTTTGACACGTTTGCAATCATCATCATCATCATCATCATCATCATCATCACGTTTTTGTATGGTTTTCTCCAAAATGTCAATCCAATTATCCATTCCGTAGTAATAGTTAATCATCAGCTTTCTTAAAAAGTTACCCATCGCGGTCGTACAGATCACGGATTCGGTCGTGGACTCCTGGTAGCAGGAACCCGTCCCACGTACTGGCAAGAACGGTGGTTATTCTGTCAAAAATCAGACGTTCTTGCGCGTAGTCGTGTAGCACAAATTCTACGATGCGTCTCACTTCTGCTTCTGTGGATGAATGATCGGTAATCGTTATAATCCGGCGGATTGTTGACATGAAATTCCTGTTACACAGCACCTCTACAATACCATCGAAATTTTGTCCGAAATAATACGGACGTCTGGGCGCGTAAAAACAGGTGTGCTTATTTCGGCATGTGTATAAATGAAAACATCCGTCACACATATTTCTACTATATCTATGGATAGCGATCCTTAGCATATAGCTAACAGCCTGCTTAATGCAATGATAGCGCGCGTTATTCACCCACAAAATAGGAGAGAGGGTCCAAGTCAGATCGACGTCTCTCTCGCCGGGTGGCGCAGAGTGCGGTACGGGGCTTGTCGGTGAATCCTGCAGCGATGCGTCAGGAGACGACGCCCCGCTTGAAAACGCCCACGCCGGCACTCCCGGTGTGTCAGGAGACGATGTCCCGCTTGAAAGAGCCCACGCAGGCACCCCAGGTCCTACAGGTCGACTGCTCTCCCCACCGGCTCTCTCATTTATGGGGGAAAGCGACTGCGTAAATGGAAGAAGAAGTTTCTCTTTTTCAGAGATATTTCCAGGAGAGCCGCTGACGTCATCGTTCGGCCCAGCGTTGCCGCAGGCGGGGTCCTCCTCCTTCGTCGGATGTAACGATGTCACACCTCCGTAACAATCTTTCGATGTCGACGGACGTCCGAGCGTGAAAAATTCCCCGCAGCAGGGGTAGACGCATTTTTTAGAGCCGCCGCTCCGCTCCTCCTCACCCTCCTCCTTCATCGCGACCGGGTTCACTCCCGCTGTGCGGGGATCCGGAGAGACGTCCATCGTGCCCACTGGTATCCAATGAGCCCTATTTCGATGGCCTCCGCTCCTCCTCGCCCTCCTCCTCCTCCATCGCGACCGGGTTCACCCCCGCTGTGCGGGGATCCGGAGAGACGTCCATCGCGCCCCCTCGTTGGACGGGTCCCTCGAGAAAGGTAACGTCTGCCTCGTTTTCCTCGGTATCCGAGCACTCAGGACTCGAGGAAATTAAGATAGGCGGTTCGAAGCAAGAACGCGTACCTTCGTTGTGTAGAGGGAACAGCGGTGGGGATGTTGGCGATGGTGCCAGCGCCCTTCCTTTTCGTTCATCGGTGGCCTGCATCGTTGAAGATTTTTCTTGTTGTGAGTCAGACGTTTGTAGTAGGGTGAAAAGATGTTGACCCCGTCGAGTCGGCGTCCTATTTTATCAGGGAGAATAAAACCCACCTCCCCAGAGGGGGGGGCGTATAACGACCTCCCACTCGGCGGATGCATAGCTTGGAGGGCGGGGTGAGGGAGGCGGGGAGGGGAGGTGGTGGCTAGGGGGGTGGAGGGGTGTGGGGGGATAGGGGAGGGGGTGGCGGTGGATGAGGCTTAATCAAATTTCAAGGTTTTTCTCACCCCTGTAAAATTCAGCCACAATCTGCTGTTAAAATACAGGGCAGAAATTCTCTCAGACTCGCTCAGCATGCGGTCCTTCCATTCGTCCCATGGCACACTCACTATTTGGCAGAAAACACCACGTTCCGTGTTGAATGATTCCAGCGTAAAATACATGTGTGCCGACTCCCTACAACCTCCTGTGGTTTTTGAACAAGCTTCTGCTTTAACGTGTTCGATCTTTACTCTGAAGTACCATCGTCCGTTTGGAACGGTTCTACTGATCCATGTAAAGCATAAAATCTCACCGCTCACATCTGACGGAGACGCCATGTACTCCTTAAAGGTCCTGGGTACGAGTTCGCTGATAATCCCCCAGTCATTCAGTTCAGGGTCCCGAAACCAGTTGCAGGAGTCGTCTTGATACCGTCGTATTCCATAAAAATGCATCGCTCACCCATTTCGTACAAAAAACGATACCCCCAAAAAGCTCCGTTCAGAGGCCACTTCATTCTCAAAACCCCTTCTGCCGGTTTTTGAACACAGCGTAAAAACATTCTCTGTTTGCGAGGTGTCTTTAGAGGGCTCAACACTTGCAATAAGACGCTAGTCTCGGCGATTACGCGATGGTTTGTCTGTGACATTTTGCTTCAGGTCTCGCGGCTCAAATGAAAAGAAAATTGAATCTTTCGCAGTCTAGTCAGTCTAAAACACACCCCCAGCATTTAAACCCGTCCCACTCTAATACCACGTGGTGTTTAATCTAAAAAAGAAAGAAAAAGTCATAGAATAAAAATATAATATTTTATACCTTACATCGATTTACACGAGTCAATTAAAGACTTTATAGTTTCAATATACATCACTTTTATTATTTAAAAAATAAATAAATAAAAAAGCAACATATTATTCCGTTGTAATACGTTTACAATATAACAAAATAATCCTTTATTTTAAACTATCACGCTATGATACAGATTGCATGCCCCCCCTGGGGTATGAAAAAACAAACCTTCCACCCTTCTGGGGGGATGTTACCCTATCTCTGTCCGCATACACCCTCTTTTTTTTCCCCATCAACCCACTGATTCAGAAACAACCCCCCTCGGAAGATGGCGCCGTTCACCACGGGGGAGACGGTCAGTCCTCTCCGCCAACCCCTCTCCGCCTTTTAGCTTTTGTAACAATATCAGACGTCTTCAAACGACGAACGTGCAGGCGGTTCAAAATTGTCTTTTTAAAAATAACCACCTATAGGCACGAATAATCGTTTTATTTTTTTCGTATGTATTTCCCCCCCACCTACTTCAGTTATAAACCAACCCCGCTACAATCCCCTTTATTTTTTAAAAAAGAAAAACCCGTCAAAGGAGGCGAGGAGTTTTGCCATAACCGCAGTAAAACACAGGTAAGTTTCTTTTATTTATTTAAAAAAAACATGAAGCAAAAGGATTACATTTTTAATGCAAACCCCGCTACAATGTCCTTTATTTTTTTTAAAAGAAACCCAAAGGAGACGAGACTCAACGTCACATCCGGAAACACTGGTAAGTTTCTTTTATTTATTTTAAAAAACATGAAGCAAAAGGATTACATTTTTTTATTATTCACAACACTTTCGTTCGATTAAGAGAGCCTCACACTATTTTACATGCACGCACACACATACACGATAGAGGAGGGTGGGGGCGCTTCCTGTGACACGACATGAGGGAGAGCTGTCAGGGGTGGGGGGCGCTTCCTGTGACACGACGCGAGGAAGAGCTGTAAGTTTGACGAAAAGTTTTTGACAGGACGAAAACGACTAACCACGATTTTGATTAGCAGATGGGGGAACTATCTAGATTATGGACACGACATTATCCGTCGTTCCTGTCACGATTTTGAATAGCAGAGGGGGACACGACATTATCTACCGGAAACACGCCGTAACCGTACACGGGGAGGGAGGGGTGGGGGGGTGCGGGGAGGAGGTGGTGGATAGGGTGGAGGGGTGTGGGGAGAGAGGGGAGGGGGAGGTGGTGAATAGAGGTGGAGGGGTGGGGGAGAGGGTGGCTGGGAGGCGGGGGACCTGTCTAATTTTGACAGGTGGTGTCCCCGGCTTCTGATTGGTGGGGGGCGGGAAGGGGGCGGGGATTAATTCAAAATAACGGCTTCTGATTGGTTGGAGGGCGGGGTACCTGTCAAATTTTGACAGGTGGTGTCCTTCTGATTGGATGGGGGTGGGACGGGGGCGGGGCTTAATTCAAAATAACGACTTCTGATTGGTTGAGAAGGCGGAAGGAGGCGGGGCTTAATTCAAAATAACGGTTTCTGATTCGATGGGGGGCGGGGAAGGGGACGGGGCTTAATTCAAAATAACGGCTTCTGATTGGTCATCCATCAAATTTTGACAGGAGGTAAATTGTAATCTTTTTTTCATCATGATTCAGTTATTTTTGTCATTAGCACGTAAGATCATACCTTTTTAAAGTGAAAGCAGATGTTTGCAAATGTCTTATTTTGAGGAAGCAGAAACAAATTCACTTTAGGGGGGGGGGGGGGGGGGGACATTTGCCATTGAAATGCTGAAATGTCAAGGATTTGGAACAATTCAAACATGCTCTCAAAATGATTAATCAATTAATTGAATAGACAAGTAGTGGTTTTCTATGTCTTCTTTCTTGAAAAATGGAAGAAGAAAAAAAACAATTACATTGACTTGACAGAATTGAACGTCTTTGGCGAGATGTCGACACAGCAGTCACTTGCCTCTACTACACTGTGCTGCACCAGCTGGAGGAAGATGATCTCCTGGAACTGTCCAGCAACATTCACCTTTTCTGCTGCCATTATGTCTTCATTCCACGCTTACAAACCCAGCTTGATGTGTTTAAACATGGCTGGGACAATCATCCCATGAGCAGCGAGGGAAATCGTACCCCGAACCAACTGTGGCAAATGGGACTGCACCATAATTTACAAGAGTCTAATGATGGTGTAAGTACTTTTAAGATTTGATACACAAAATGTACTTTACACTGGAAACAATGATATATTTTTTTCACATCAACTAAAGGATTTGGACATCCCCCTGATAAACTGGGAGAGTAGTGGCCTTGTGTCCAGCGACACCAACTCTTATGTCCATGTGCCTGAAAATGACTGCCCTTTGACACCCCAAGAATTGGCTGGACTCCATGGTGCTGTGGATCCAGCAGGACCATCAACATGCATGGGAGTAGACCATTATTTGGCTGCACTGAACTACGTGCACAGTATAAACTATGTGTAGGGTCTTGCCAAGCACTTCTAGGCTGTTATTTGTTAGAAACAGTGCTGCTGTAAATGACATTTTCTGATTTAGTACTATATTAAGTTTGGATTATTTTTTTTCAAACATTGCTTACACTTTAAGAAAACCTGTTAAAAGTGGAGCACAGTAAATGGTGTGTTTAAAAAAAAAACTGTTCAAACAATCAACAAGCAGACTTTATTGATGTGACAAAATAATTTAGGTCATTAGTTGTGCTGCTGAAAACTACACGAAAACACTGAATGCTATTTGAAATATGTTTCTTTTTTTGTTTCTTTATAAAACTACAAAGAACTGTAACAATAACCTATCTATCAAAATGTCAGAACTAATGAAATTAGTGACTTTACCTACAACAAACCAAAGCCAGTATCTGTTGTGGCGATGCAGTTGTTTAAATGCTCACTGAATTCTCTGTAATTACTGTAGTGGCCAGGCAACTTTAAGTTTCGGAAGCAGGTCGATGACGTGGGATGGTCCACTCTCACCACCTCCACTTTCATATCTGCCATGGGTATCTCCCATCCCACCCAGAACGTCAGGAGCATTTTAAAATTCTCTTGTGACACTAAAAACAAGCAAAAGAACAAAAACATTAGAATCTATGTTGTGCATGCTATTAACACTCATCAATTAGATAACAGTTATGTTACAGTTTTTATATATATTTTTTGATTTCTTTATCTTTTTGAGAAACTGATTACTTGAACAGAGGTTGTGCAACATCTAGCAATAATAATAATAATAATAATAATAATAATAAAATATCGCTGCTGATGATTAAGAAAATCTAATCACAGGTGTTCCTATGAATAACTGAAAAAAATTATGCCTTATAGCAGTATGTGTATGCTTATGCTTCATACTCATGATACAACTTGTGTTTATAAACAAGAAAAAATGGTTCAAAACGAAAACACTTTAATTTTAAAACAAATTGGAAAATCTGAATTTATGCATTACAAAATGGTTAACAAATACCAACATATAATTTACCTGTTCTCACAAACTGACGCAAGTACCCCATTATTCCACATTGACAGTCAATTGAGTAACCATCTTTATCGTCCATCCCAGATTCCTCAGGCCATTTGATTAGGTCCAAAACAACCTAGGACAGCAAATGAATACAATCATTATGGCATCATAGCTGACATTAAACCAATACATTCCATGTCACAATTTGGTGGATTTCATACTTTTCTCTCTAATCTATACAAATGGTCAGTCCACACGTGGGTGATAAGTGTGACGGCTGATGGCGTGGTCTAAACAGCCTAACAATTAAAGCCGCGTCCTGCTGAGGGGAACAATGTTGATTTTTCGGCAGGCTTTGTTCAAGGTTGTAATTGTTAGCTGAAAATGATTGCAAATCAAAATTTCCTTGGAACAAGGACAAAACATTAAAAACGACAAGTGTTTGCATAACTGAATATATGCTCACGAATATTTGCTACCTAAGCAAACACTCTCCCTTTCATTTGGATACATTTGGATGCTTAAAGGTGTATCTCACTGAGCGTCAAAGGCTTGCTTGCAATGGACTGCGCATGTAGCAAGTTTTGCTTTGTTGTCAGTTTTTTATTTCCAAGGTTGCAAAGATGTTCTAAAGACACTTGGAAACTCTTTTTACGGGCCCAAATATTCTATGTAAATCGCAAAGAAATTGTGAATATGTTGAAATTTTGATGGGGACCATAAATGTTTGCGAGTGTCTGGAAAACCTCTTCGCAACCTTGAACTAATCTCAATGAAAAAAAACAAACATTTGCTACGTGCACACACCGTTCACCACTCAGTGATATACAGGCAGGCTATGTGCATGTAATTGAGGAGTGTACTTGCACTAAATCTCTTTTCAACGTCAACTCAAACTTTATGGAGCTCCTTTCATACATTACAATGCAACTAAAAGTGTTGATTAAAACATCTATAATACAGTACAAAGAAAATCCTAACCCTCGCCCCCAAAAGGGTCAGAAGTGTTGTCCTCATTTGGCTCCATTAAGCTGTAGAGAGGAAGACAACAAAGTCATTCTTTCTTTAAAGTACAAATTATTGCTGCTATCATTTAAAAAATTTTTTGTTTCAGATATTGACGTGGGCATACAGTATGCATCTGGCATGTAAAAATGATCGCAAAATTGCGATTGCCGTAAAAATGATCGCAAAATTGCAATTGCCGATCAGCCCAGGCTATGTCATAAATCAACAAAGAATCTCTCTCCTCTCTGCGTGATCAGCCGGAATACAGGTAATACCTTTATGCCACTGACGTATATAATTTTAGTTATCTATGTAGATTCATGCCCCATCCCTGTAAAAGGCCACCTGGTTTGACCCAAACTTGCTCTGACACATTTTCCTTTCTTCTGACCCAGCAGACATATGTAGGGGTTTTCCGATCACGTGTGCTCTGGCTGGCCTTGAAGGCATTCTGTGAGATAGGGGTTTTCCGAACACGTGAGCTACACGTGCTACACGTGAGTGAGTGAGCCAAGGCCAGGTGCAGGCCATAAAAATGTCTTGTCCGCAAGATTTATGAGCAGGAAGGTACACATGAGCTTGCGTAACCATGAAGTTCATGCAGAGGTCAGCTTTAAATTAGGCCAAAGGTTGCGAGCCTAAGTTTACGTGGAGTAACAGTGCCCCCAATGGTCACAAAATAGTACTGCACCAAGTTAAACTCTTATCTTGCAGTGCACTCTAGTGGCCAAAGACATTCATATGAATAATTAGCCAAATGTGTAGGAGGGGACAAATTTTGTAATGGCCCAATACCGTTAGCTACCTTAAGATGTTACGCCCAAGGAAAAAGTTTGGGGGTGGATTCTAGTCAGGCTATATAAACCAGTGCATCCCGTTGTCCAACGGATTTCTGATCCCTTCTGGCCAGAATATATGTCTTGTTTGTATGTCTGTGTCAAATAAATCTTTTTGTCTACAGCTTGAATCTCGGCCCGGCACTCTGTTACATTTTTCTTCTAGATGCTGAGTTGTTGAACTTCTCCTTTAAAGCGAATACAAGCGAAAGCTCTCCTTCCAACACCCGGGATGCATAATATACGATCACTCTTGGAGAGGACAGTCTCTTGCAGAGACTCGTACAGGAAATGACCATGGAGGAACATGAAGATATCCAAGTCCAGCTGATACTGACACCAATAAATACTTTTTGACACATTGCTGGCACATCAGCACCACCATAATTTTCCTGTACCTGGATCCCAGACTGCAGTACCTTGGTGGACTTGTGGCAAATAAGTGACGCTTTCTCAGATCCTCGAGGACAATACAAAGGTTTTTTACCTGGCATGTAATTACTCCATGTATGACACTGGTTTGTTGTAGTTTGTATAACTTGTATATTGTTGTTGTGTTTTAATTTGTACATTTTGAATAACTAAAAAATACTATTTCCTTTGGCGTCAACATGCAGTGTTCATTCGACACCTAACCTAACACTATTTTACATGTACAGAAATATAAACATCAAAACCCTGGAGAATTATTATAAATGCTTGCAATGACAAGGAATTCTTCATTGGCCAATGAATGCAACGTACAGTACATGAAAATGAATAAATAAAATAAAGTAAAATAAAAGTGTACATGAAATGAACATTTTAACTAAAACAAAAAATGCTGTTAGAATATAATGAGCTACATGAATTGCAGTTGTTCCAGAAATTTACCAATACGCTGTGCATTTCAATATATGGAAAATAGACATACAGGTTTGGGCCAAAAGTAGTGTTACAGAGCAGGTATGTGTTGTACACAGCTAAAATATCTGATTACCTCAATACTATGATGTTTTGTTTCTTGTTTTTTTTTTTTCTGACATTGTCCCCCATTAACATTGCAACATTCCTCAAACTCTCCCGAACACATAGTATGACCTGAAACGCTACTTTTCACCTACTGTTATTGGGGAAAAACTAAGGAAGGGTTGTCCATTGATTGTGTGAACAGACTGCAGTAATAATGAAGTCACTTCAATGTTTGCTGGTTTTATTAAGTTTGGCATGCTCCTTGACTGCACAAGTACATGTTATGGAGTGAGGGCATGTTCACAGCAACGATGATATCATATTCTTCAAAGGCTTGCTGAGGAAAGTGAGGGAGGAGTCACTCCATGGCTTCAGACACCTGGTCAGCAGGTCCTGCGTAAAACAAGTGGTGCTTGTACATGTGACCATTCCGTATTGCTTCACACAAAAAGTTAATGTAGTGTGTAATACCGTCCATATGTAAATGACAAACCAAGACCTCGGCTGACTTCAGTTTGTTGCAGCTCAGATATGGTAGGTGGAGATACTAGTGGTACAACACCGAAGCCTTCTGGGGTCCTCCATCTGAAGTGTCCTCATTCGGGGCATTCCAATTTGGCGGCTGACTCTCCCGTTGATTTTTTTTTTTTTTTTTTTGCAGGTCGGTGATGTATTTAAACGGTGCATGAATGCTTGTATACATCAGAATATGGTTCTGGAACCCCTCAAGTTTGGCTGTTGATCTAGTGTGACACAAGCAAAAACAAAATTAAAAAAATAAAATAATTGATGATACTACTATATGTCATCACATTTCCAACAAAGCCCCCAAAACATTGTATTAGCTAGATAAAAGTAACTTGACCACATACTGCATAGAATATGCAAAGGCTGCTTGCTTGTCGAGTTTCCGTGAAAACGTAGCAGCCTGTACATTCTTGTGCACCCAATTACACAATTGACCAGTCCACACTTGAGTGAGAGAGTTCAGACTCGAGCAGTGCTTACGGTACAGCCAAATAGTTAAGTCCAGAAAGTTATTCCCTGCCGAAAATTTATTTCGAGAACACTATTTTCACCAAACACAACAAAAATAATAATTTTCAACCCCACCACTAATACAGTATGCTTTAGATTCTCAATTGAAGTTATGGGCAAATATACCTCCGAAATCACAGTTACACTACATTACACAATAACTTGCGCATTTACTCTGAATATAACCTGCCAGCGGGAATAATTTTTTTTTCAAAGCAAAGCAAAGTAGCTACATAACGAAATCGTTCGAGTGGTGTGGAGTTGCTAATCAACAGCTATAGTGATCGTAAAACAATGGTACGAACATCGTATTAATTAGTACGGTGCATACTTTTTCTCTCGCTCTCAAAACGTAAACACAAATGTACTCTTACTTACCGGTCAAGTAAAAAGCAGTCGAAGGCACCGGCACTTCCCAAACCTAGCCTGTTCCTCATTTCTCTTCATCTGGCAAATGCGGCTACAATATAAACTCTTGTTTTGTCGCGCTGAAATAAAATAAATTCCCAAAGCAATTGTGATGCTTGATAATGCTCTCTTCGGGGACCGGAAACTCTTCTTCTTCATTTACATGCGGTTGCCACACAAACCGGAAGTGCGTCTGCAAAGGTGTTCCAAAAACGCGTTGAGAAATGGATTGCTGAAATTTGTCCGTAGCAGAAAATTGGCGGCAAAACATGGCGGACACTAGAAGGCGCGGCGCGGTCATGTAAAATAATTAGTGATTTCTAGACTTACCGTTATATTTTAAAAAAGTATGTTTATGCGATACAACATATCTTTTTACTTACTACTAACACAAACATGTTTTTTTTTTTTAAATTAATGAATTATTATTTCACCACTAGATGCCACTGTATAAGACTGAGTGTACCTTTAAGTATCACTGAAAAGATTGCTGAATTTATTGTGCTTGATGACCAGCCCCTGTCAGTAGTTAGTAATGTCGGCTTTAAACGCCCAATTGAGCACCTCGAGCCTCGCTACGTTATGCCACTATCGCCACTACTTAATAGATAAAACTATACCGATCCGCGGTATAGTGAGACAGTGGACAATGTTGTGTTGTTTTTTGTTTTGTCCCGCCTCCTCTTGTTCCCACCATACACTGAGTGTGTGTGTGTGTGTATATATATATATATATATATATATATATATATATATATATATATATATATATATAAAAGATTCTGTATGTACTGCCTGTAAACTTGAATTATTTTGCACTTGAAAGAGTATAATTTATTTTTGTTTACTTTCTCCAGATTATTTCTCAGGGTCCTTTTATTCATTTTGTATTTATTTTTATTAAAATACAGTACATATATTTTTAGTTGAATTTAGGTTAACGTAAATTTTGGAATAAATGGGTCATATTTTCTCATACCTACTACTAGTGCTGGTTATTCCTTATTTAAATACCCTAAGCTAAAATATCGGTATTAGATTGGAAGTGGAAAAAGTTGCATCGGGACACCTCTAATGATATGGTATCGGACTGATATTAGTATCGGAAGCACTCGAGGATAAAATATCTGTATCGGATCGGAAGTGGAAAAAGTTGTATCGGGACATCCCAACAAAAAACACAATTAACTCAAGACAGTAGCGGGTTTGGGTGGGGTGCGGGGGGGTCGTGGGGGGATGGGGGCTGGGGACCGGTGGGGCGCTGTGGGGGCCCGCTGGGCCTCGTTCTGCGGCCTTGGGCTCGGGGGTGTGGGCCGGGGCTGGGGCGGGGGTGTTCCGGGTGTCTGGGTCGGCTCGCCGACCGGTGTCCGCTCGGGTGGCTTGGGGGTGGCCTTGGTGCTGCCGCGGCCTGGGGATTCCGGGGGGGGGGGGGGGGGGGGGGAGTGCTCGCTTTGCTGGACCGCGGTTGACGGCTTCTTTCTTTGGTGGTGGTCCTTATGCATGCCAGATCCGTCGCACCAGCATCTACTGAAACTCAACAGAAGTACCCTCTCCCTCCCACAGCCCCTTGAATCAGTTGGTGCTGGTGTCTGTGGTTCTCACTTTGCTTTATCTATCCTTCCCTCCTTCCTCTCTTTAGTTTTTCCTCTTGTCACTTGAGATCTTAATTTATTAGAAGTATGAGGTTTCTGGGGTTGGCATAAGACTCTGGTTTTGTAACCACGCAGGAGGGGTCTTGTTGGTGCTGGACTTCACTTTGATGGATTGGATGTACTGGCTTCTATGGATCTCACTCTGCCTTATCGATCCTTCCCTCCTTCCTCTCTTTAGTTTTTCCTCTGGGCTCTTGAGATCTCGCTAAATTTGCTGGAATTTAGAGGCTTCCGGGGTTGGCGTAAGACTTTGATTTTGTAATCATGGGGAAGGCAGGAAGTGTTTGGTCGGTGCTGGATTTCACTTTGATTTACCTTTCTTTTCTCTTTATTTCTTTTTTTTTCTGACCTTTTCTCTGGTCTCCTGACCATTTAAACCTCACGACTCTGGCAAGATTCTGAAGTACCTGGTTAAGGCGAAGGGTAATGGGATATTTATAAGGTTTTAGGTGAATGAATGAGTATAAATTTATACGTATTTGCACGCACGCACACGCACGCACGCGCACGCACGCAAACGCATGCAAACGCACACACGCAAACGCACGCACGCACGCAAACGCACGCACGCAAACGCACGCACGCAAACGCACGCACACATACACACAAAAAAATAATAATAATAATAATAAAATAAAAAGAGCAATGATGACAAGACGTTGAATCGGTAAGACTACCGAATGAACAATTCTGAGCTCTTTATAAAAAATAAAAAAAAAATAAAAAAAAAATAAAAATAAAAATAAAAACTCAAGACAGTAGCGACATTCCGCTCACCTGCGGCTGCAGTGAAGAGCTGTTGCTCTGATCGGTCATTTTTCTAGAAGGTAAAAAAAGATAAAGTACATTATGGAGTCAAATGCGTACATAATACCGACTCGGTGCATCTTCCCCCTCCTGTAGGCCTACCTATCAATGGCGCATTTGTCAGCTTTATTAATTCATTTGTTAGCCAACTAACCTAAGAAATTATAAATTTAACCAACACGGGAGCAGCGCATAGCAGTATTCTTGGAATATTATTAAGTTGTATAGTTGCTCATTGTTGTCATATAACTGTCACGCCGCCACCAGAGTGGCGGTTCATGCTTTTGTTTTTACAGTCATGTTCCTGTTTTATTTTGATAGTCCTGACTCCACTCTCACCCCAGGTCACTTACCCTTCTTGCAGCCTCACTGATTACCGGTCCACGCCCATGATCACTACCACCTGTTCCTAATCAACCCGGACATAAAAGCCACCTGAATTCTCTCCTCGTTGCCGAAGTGTCACATATCTCAGTGCATGGAAGCGTCCTCTCAGTCCTCGTACCACCGTCCTTGTTTGATGTCTAGCCTTGCCTTGTCTTGCGCCTTTAGTTTGCCCTGTTTTTCCTCCCTTGTGGAGCGCCTTTTGTTGTCCCTGTTTTTGAGTGCCCTTTTTTGTATCTCCCGTTTGGAGCTCTTTTTGTTCAGCCTTTTTTCCCTCCTTGCGAGGCGATTTGAGTTTCATTGGATTAAAGCTGCAGCCTTGTTGGCCAACTTACACTCTGCGTCTGAGTCCTACCTCTTCGCTTCGTGTCAGTACACTTCGGCCAGCATGGACCCAGCGGAGAAGTTGGTGGCTGCACTTCGGCAACAGGCTGTCCGCCTGTCGCACCTGGAGGAGGGCCAGCAAGCCATGGTCATCCGGATAGATGAACTTGCTGGACGGGTGCAGGAGCTGGTGAACCACCTGCAACACTCCTCGCCAACCGTCACGAAACCGGAAGCAGCTGAATACCCGATCCCGACTCCAGCCTTGACCGGGGCTGGAATGAGACTGGCCTCCCCGGAGCGATACTCGGGAGAACCAGGACATTGTCAGGCATTCCTGACCGAATGTGACATTCACTTCGAACTCTCACCACAGGCATTTCCCACAGACCGTTCCCGCGTGGCCTTCTTGATTTCCCACCTGATGGGACGAGCCAGAGACTGGGCCACCGCGGAATGGGCACGGCACTCCCCGACTTGCTCAACCGCAGCCGGGTTTAGCAGGGCTCTGCGCCTCGTTTTCGATCCAACCAACATGGATCGAGAGAAGACGCGAGAACTCAGCCATCTCAGACAAGGCGGAGAATCGGTTAATGATTACGCCATCCGATTCCGAACTTTAGCAGCCAAGAGTGGCTGGAACGACACAGCTCTCTTTGACCACTTTTTGAAGGGGCTCACAACCTCCATGCAGGAACTCTTGCTTCCAAATGACTTACCCGGCGATCTGGACTCATTGATTTCACTTGCCATCCGCACTGATCATCGGAGGCGGGAGCTCAAGCAGAGCAGCGGACACCAAAGGATACCTGATTCGGGACCCCTCCAGCGTCCACTGGCAAGTGAGTCTTCACGATATGCGTTTCCCCAGTCAGCTACCGCGAGGGAGGTCAGTGGAAATGACGAGGAACCTATGCAGCTTGGTCGGACCCAGCTAACCATTGAGGAGCGACAGCGTCGCCGCCAAGAAGGCCGTTGCTACTATTGTGGTGAGCTTGGTCATCTGGTGGGATCTTGCACCGTGAAGAGAGGTCCACCGGTGAGTTTCCCGTCACCCCGTCCTGCTAGGACTCAAAGAATCACGCAAGCCCAGATAAGCCACCATGCTATAACCATAGACCTGCCAGCCCTCATCGACTCCGGTTCCGACGAGAGCCTCATGGACTGGGGCCTCGTGAAACGGCTACGGGCCGCCACCGAACCCCTCCCCCTAACCGTCCAGGCCAGAGCGCTTAATGGCAAGGAACTCTGTTGCATCACCCATATCACCGAACCCCTAGAAGTACGAATAGGACAACACATCGAAAACCTCCGTTTCCATGTAATCCAAGCTTCGACACCCACTTTGGTTCTGGGACACCCTTGGCTACGTCAACACAACCCCCGAATCGACTGGAACTCCGGAAACGTACTGGAATGGGGAATGGACTGTATGGATCACGTTTTGGAACAGTCATCAACCAGTGCATCCTCAGCCACGGTCAACCAGGTGACGCTTGAGCCTCTCGCTCCTGAACCTCGCCAGTCACCGTCTCAAGCCCCCGAGTCTCGCCGGGCGCATCTCCAAGACCCTGAGCCACACCAAGTCTCTGCATCATGTCACGCCAAGTCTCTGCATCAGGTCCCGCCAAGTCCCTGCATCACGCCGACCAAGCCAAAGCCGACCAAGCCAAAGCCGACCAAGCCAAAGCCGTCCATGCCTAAGCCGTCCACGCCAGGGCCGTCCACGCCAGGGCCGTCCACGCCAGGGCCGTCCACGCCAGGGCCGTCCACGCCAGGGCCGTCCACGACAAAGCCGTCCACGCCAAAGCCGTCCACGCCAAAGCCGTCCACGCCAAAGCCATCCACGCCAGAGCCGGCCACGCCAAGCCTGCCACACCTGCCAAGCCCACCACGTTTTGCCAAGTCTGCCAAGCCTGTCACGCCAATTCTGCCACGTTTCGCCAGGTCTGCCAAGCCTGTCACGCCAATTCTGCCACGTTTGCCAAGCCTGCCGCGCCTCGTCAAATCTGCCAAGCCTGCCACGCCAAGTCTGCCACGTCTGCCACGCCTCGCCAAGTCTGCCAAGTCTGCCAGGTCTACCAAGTCGAAACTATCCACGGGATCCCCTTGGTACTTTCCAAACCTGATCCGGCGCTAGGAAAAGGCCTTTGGAACGGTCCCGACGGGACTCTCGTCTGGCGTCATGGACGCCCTCCTGAACTGCCTTTTTGTCTGGGACGGATGGGTGGGTCGTGTTCCCTCCTCCGTGCCCCCTTCCGCCCGCCCTTGTTTTTGGACTCCTTGCTGAAAGGCCGTCAAGGGCCGGCCAGTGAGGGGGGGGTACTGTCACGCCGCCACCAGAGTGGCGGTTCATGCTTTTGTTTTTACAGTCATGTTCCTGTTTTATTTTGATAGTCCTGACTCCACTCTCACCCCAGGTCACTTACCCTTCTTGCAGCCTCACTGATTACCGGTCCACGCCCATGATCACTACCACCTGTTCCTAATCAACCCGGACATAAAAGCCACCTGAATTCTCTCCTCGTTGCCGAAGTGTCACATATCTCAGTGCATGGAAGCGTCCTCTCAGTCCTCGTACCACCGTCCTTGTTTGATGTCTAGCCTTGCCTTGTCTTGCGCCTTTAGTTTGCCCTGTTTTTCCTCCCTTGTGGAGCGCCTTTTGTTGTCCCTGTTTTTGAGTGCCCTTTTTTGTATCTCCCGTTTGGAGCTCTTTTTGTTCAGCCTTTTTTCCCTCCTTGCGAGGCGATTTGAGTTTCATTGGATTAAAGCTGCAGCCTTGTTGGCCAACTTACACTCTGCGTCTGAGTCCTACCTCCTCGCTTCGTGTCAATAACCGCATTATTCCAAAGCAGGAGATGCAATTACATCCATTGCACCTGAAATGACGATAACGACTTGACTGCTTTAGCACTGAATTAAATGCCAGCTAGCTAGAAAGCTAAATATGTGACGCTAATCATGAAAACAGGTTGGCTGACCAGCGCTTAGATAAGAGTATTTGAAAGAATAATGGATAGTCATAATACTTACCGTGTAATAACCAAAAACCAAAAGAGACTGCAGTCTTCCGAATATGTGTTGGTGATGTGTCCTGCTTGTACGCTCCCGCGAGTCCCACCACCTTCGTTCGCTGAGCCAATGAGGTTCCGCTTCACCACGCTCAAATCCTTCTGACTTGATTGGTCAAAATAACCCTGCATTGCACCAGAGCCCGCCCCTTTCTCGACAAGTTCAAATCACGCGCTATACGAATATGAATCATTCTGCTACAACTTGTAGCTGTCAAATATGGTGCAAAAGTCACGTGACTGGATAGCAGCAAAGAAAGCACTGGTGACTCCTAGTGGCGACTTCTTTGACTACAATTTGTCATTTCTATAGGTACAAATTGTGATTTTTTACAGATACAAAATACTTTCTACAGGTACAATTTTTTTTTACACGTACAATTTTTTTTTTTTTATACATACTAATTTTTTTTTACGTCCAATTTTTTTATTTAACGTCCATTTTTTTTAAGTGCACCTTTTCTATTTTACGGGTACACTTTTTTTTTACAGGTACAACTTTTTTTTTTTTTTTAGGCGCAATTTATTTATTTTTTATTTCTTTTTAACGTACATTTTTTTTTTTTTTTTTTTTTTTTTTTTTTACCAGGTACACCTCACGCCTTTTACAAATACAAATTTCTACTTTTTTCTACAGGTACACATTTTTATTTTTTTTTTACGAGTTACTTTTGCACCATATTTAATTAACTCCATACCGGTTGGCTTGGGTTCGCTTGCGAGACCATGTAAGTTTGTGTGAGTGAGTGGAAAAAAAAAAGTTTGCAGCGCATTAAAAAAATAAATAAATAACATGAGCTGCATTTACTGTTTGTATTTTTTGTATAATCTTCCTATAAAAAAGAAAACTTTATATAGTGCATGTGGTTAACAGAGTGGGAAGGAAAAATGTGACAAAAAATAAATAAAAGCCTAAATGCAACCCATATCGTGTTGCCAGTGTTCTGACAAACCAGCATACCCGTCGAAGTAGCATACCCCACACATCTGCGCACGCGCTACGCATGCGCAGTAGGCAATTACATCATCACGCTGTCGAACTCGTCGGAGCAGCATACCTCGGCTGACAAGTAAGTAAAAGTATGCAATAACTGATTATTTAGAACTGCATTTTACTTCGTTTTGTAATTATTTTATATAGTGAAAGTATTTTATTCAGAGAGTAAGCTTTGTTCTGCAGTTAGCGTCGTGGATCACTGTGCGTTATTATTATGGCACAGTGGCAGTTAGATGCTTGTACTACACTTATTCAAAAACAATTTTGGGGCTTCACTAATGTGTGTTTTTTCTTCTTATTTTAAGGTGCAATGTGAATTCTATCTGCGGTGGACACATGCTGAATGTGCAGAATAAAGTTTTTAAGTGTAAAAAAATGCAACTTAAATTGCTGATTTGCTACAACAGCCATCGAAGTTTGGAATCTTTTGAGACGTTGTGTAGTTTTTGTCACTTGATGTTTTTGTACTTTTAGCAAACTGGCAACGTGTATTGTAGTTTGTACATAAAATATGTTTCATCGTCCTGCATCGGTTTTCATTTTGAATTCAACAATAAAGCTAATTTTTTTCGAGTCTTCTCAAATGTTTCTTTCAAAATTAAGCAATGGTGTTCCAACTGGCAAATTCTCTCACAGCCTGCAAAATCTGTTCAATTAAATCTAGACAATTTTCTGTCATGTAGACAACTATCATACATAATGGGTATCGCTGGAGCCAATATTTTGATGTTTGATTATAATGTTGCCTTTTACACTACTTAGAAATGACAATTGTGTCACCAAGTGGGCAGTTCGTGTGCAAGTCATTATAATGTGCATTCAGCCTCAGTTTGGTGAGGAAACTGTCATCCGCGCCTGCATATGGTTTTTGTTTGATTTATTGACAACAGTTTGTTTTGATATATAAAAATGTTTTCGTATGACGACCCTGTGCACATAAGCCTACACCTGAACGCAGCAGTCAGCAAAATGAACACAACGGAATGAGACGCGAAAACTTAAATCATCTAAAAATACAGAAATTCATGCAAATCGTTTGTGGGAGCGCGTTGGCATATTGTCCTCTGAAGTTTTAATGTGGCTCTATAGTTGGCCTTATTTTTTCTTGACTCGTAAACTAAGGCAACAATGTGCTGCGGGTGCCCATTTCAGCCATCAAAACAGCATACCGATGTTACAATCAGCCGTCAGAACAGCATGCTCGTGTTAAAACTAACTACATATGCTTCTTTGGTAGCTCTAGTGTTTTTAATATGCATCTGTGTTTAGCCTAATTGCAGTGTATTATTATCATTTACGGGATCGTCGTAACGTAGGAATGCTATTCTGACTACGTATGCTAGCCCGATAGAGGCAGCTGTCAGATCAGCATACGGGTATGCTGATCTGACGAGGTATGCTGATCCGACAGAACACCGGACGGAGCGGCTCCGTCCCAAATGAATGGACAACACGATGACGCCGTCTGGCGCAGACTACGCACACAACAGGACACCATTCCCACTTCCCTTACAGTTTCAATAGCAGTTTGGGTGCACACTCAGTCGTTCTACTGTAGTTTGAAGCATACATAGATTACACAAACGCTCACATTACAGACGACTGCAGGTGACACCGCAAACCGCTCCAATCAGGAAGTCCAAATATGGGCGTAGTTTACGAGCCCCTAAAATAAAGCTCTTCACGCGTTCAGGAACGTTCATGGTTTAATAAATGGCATGTTTTTCATTATATTTGAATGGATGATGTTGGTCCATAATCCATATACGACTTAATTATGCTTAAAATGACCTGTTTGATTAAGAACAAGTAACAAAGTAGGGCTGATTCAAATCGTGTCACAAATCTGATATATGTGGTGTGAATTTTTTTTGTAACATATATCATATGCATTTCACCGTAGAGACAGTAAATAACATGACACTGCATTCATATTATATATATATATATATATATATATATATATATATATATATATATATATATATATATATATATATATATATATATATATATACACACACACACACATCCTTGTACATATATCTTTGTGAGGACATCCATTGACATAATGCATTTCCTAGAGCCTTACCCTAACCGCAACCATCAAAAATGATTGCCTAAACCTAACCCTTACCCTAACCCCAACCATAACCCAATTCAAACCTAAACACTAAAACCAAGTCTTGACCTTCAAAAAGAGGTCTTGCAAAGTGAGGACCGGCCAAAATGTCCTCACTTCACAAAAATGTCCTCATTCTGTTGGATAAAGATGTATTTTGGTCCTCACTATGTATTATGTACAAGAACACACACACACACATCTCCATTCATAGGTCAGTGGATGTTGCTCACTATAGTCCATGGAACGCTCAAGAAGTTTGTGTGAATGCACAGACACACGGAAAATTGGGAACATTGCTTCCGCCTGCTCCAACTCATTACTGGACCCGCCCATGATTGCTTCCACCTGCTACCAATCATCCTGTCAATAAAAGCCATCAGCCACTACCCTCCATTGCCGAAGTGTGGCAATGACGCCAGCTTGGAAAATTCGTCATTCTTCTCGTCAGATTTTGGGGCCATATTAACTTTTGACTTCGATATTGTAGGCCGACCAATTAGATATATTTTCGTACCATAACTGAAAACTACACGAAATATGGTGAGAAAAAAAAATAGTAAGCTACTTAAGTACACACGAAAAAAAAAAAGACAATTCGCACACTCACATGATCGCTGAAGCTCCTCGGCTATTTCACGCCAACATTTATCTTTTTTGCCTCGGTAGTCCCTCGAGGAAACGTCTAACAGGCAGGGATACTTTTGCCACAGCTCCACAAACCTTTCCTCTATATCGGCACTCCAGCGGAAAGCAGCTGAAGTACTGTCCGTCGTCATTTCGCATTTGTTTTTTTGCGCCGCGGTGTGAGTACCGGTGTTCCGACAAAACAGCATACCCGTCGAAGTAACATACCTCACATATCTGCGCACGCGCTACGCATGCGCAGTAGGCAGTTACATCATCACGCTGTCGATCTCGTCGGAGCAGCATACCTCGGCTGACAAGTAAGTAGAAGTATGCAATAACTGATTATTTAGAACTGCATTTTACTTTGTTTTGTAATTATTTTATATAGTGAAAGTATTTTATTCAGAGAGTAAATTTTGTTCTGCAGTTAGCGTCGTGGATCACTGAGCGTTATTATTATGGCACAGTGACAGTTAGATGTACTAATTCAAAAACAATTTTGGGGCTTCACTAATGTGTGGTTTTTTTTCTTATTATTTTACGGTGCAATGTGAATTCTGTCTGCGGTGGACACATGCTCAATGTGCAGAATAATGTTTTTAAGTGTAAAAAAAATGCAAAAAATTGCTGACTTTCTACAGCCATCGTAGTTTGGAATCTTTTGAGACATAGGTTGTGTAGTTTTCGTCACTTTGTTTTTGTACTTTAAGCAAACTGGCAACGTGTATTGTAGTTTGTACATAAAATAAGTTTCATAGTCCACCTGCATCGGTTTTCATTTTGAATTAAACAATAAAGCTCTTTTTTTTTTTCGAGTCTTCTCAAATGTTTCTTTCAAAATTAAGCAATGGTGTTCCAACTGGCAAATTCTCTCACAGCCTGCAAAATCTGTTCAATTAAATCTAGACAATTTTCTGTCATGTAGACAACTATCATACATGATGGGAGCCAATATTTTGTTGTTTGATTATAATGTTGCCTTTACACTAATTAGAAATGACAATTGTGTCACCTCGTAGCCAGTTTGTGTGCAAGTCATTATAATGTGCATTCAGCCTCATGAGCGAGCCTCAGTTTGGTGAGGAAACTGTCATCTGTGCCTGCATGCTAGTTGTTTGTTTTATTGACAACAGTTTGTTTCACCTTGAACCACAAGATGAAGGAGCACACAGGTGTGGACACTTCTGCCTGGGCTGAGTGATGGGGTAACATGTTTGGCAAGTACAAAAATCTGGGTTTCACTATTCTGGTTTCCATTGCTGCCTCAGTTGTTGTTCTTGCATTTTGTGGTTGTTGAATGATCCCCTGCATTCCTCAACCGCCTTATCTCCGCCGCTATTGCCCCTACAAATTCTAAATTGAATGATTTGTACCCTTTGTTGGTAAGACAGGATGAATCTCGAGTTGACATGGGCTTGCTGGGTGACCTGGCCAACACTGGTGACGACATCTATCCTCTTACTGACCTGTTTCCTGAGCCACTTCTTATTTACAATAATATTCCGGTCTATATGAATGCGCGTTAGGCGGTGTTGATTTTCCTCTTTGCTGCAGAATTTATGATTTGTTGGGGTAAAGCCATTGGGAGGTCTTTCTAATGATATTCTTTTTGGTAGCAAATGTAGGATAGAAAGGGGGAATGATAGAATAATTGTTGAATTAAGAGGAATTAACTACCAAGTGTGATTTGCAGAAGATGATTTGATTGATTTAACTATATTGTTTTATCATACATTTGCTAAGTTTTCATAATCATTCATATTAAATATAGTGTTTGCAGCGAAAGCAAAACTGCTCTCGAAGATCTGGAGACCAAAATTACGCATCCGTTGGCAATCGAAAGTGCCTTTGCATGGAACGTGATGTTTGTTGAGTTTCTGTAAAGTCATGCTCGAACGTCAAAGAAGAACCTGGATGGAGAAGATAAGCGGTATCGCGCTCGGTTCCCCTCCCCTTAGTATTTTGAGTGTCAGGCAATCTGAATAAAAAGAGAGGGTTCAGAGGGACTGTTTTAGAAGCATAGGTTTGAATTGTATGGCACAGTTCTCCTCTGCTCTCCTCGCTAGCGTGCTAAAAGGTATTACGGTGTCTTTCTCTCCTTTTTGTGTCTGTGTGAAATTATTATAAAAGTGTCAGTATTGATGAACCTGACACATCTAAAAATGTTTTCATATGACGACCCTATGCACATAAGCCTACACCTGAACGCAGCAGTCAGCAAAATGGACACAATGGAATGAGACACAAAGACTTAAGTCATCTAAAAATACAGAAATTCATGTAAATCATTTGTGGAAGCGCGTTGGCATATTGTCCTCTGAATTTTTAATGTGGCTCTATAGTTGGCCTTATTTTTTGGGGGATAGTAAACTCAGGCAACAACGTGCTGTGGGTGCCCATTTCAGCCATCAGAACAGCATACCGATGTTACAATCAGCCGTCAGAACAGCATGTTTGTGTTAAAACTAACTACATATGCTTCTTTGGTAACTCTAGTGTGTTTAATATGCATCGGTGTTTAGCCTAATTGCAGTGTATTATCATTTACAGGATCATCGTAACGCAGGAATGCTATTCTGACTACGTATGCTAGCCCGATAGAGGCAGCTGTCAGATCAGCATACGAGTATGCTGATCCAACAGAACACCGGAAGTGATCTCGAGGGTGTCTTCCAATTGGTCAATTCCCGCTGAAACACTCGAACGACGACGTAGACATGTCACACTATGCGACAAGACGAGCAAAAATTCGAATTGTCGTGAACCATCCCTGACAACAGGCGACCAATCCTTGAACGTGTCACACTACACGGGCGACGCTACGTCAAGACAACCCAAAATCTTTTACGACATGCTCCGTTTGTCCGCGACACGTCGGTCGGGCTAAAATCGGGCTGTTTTCGTGTAGTCTGACTTCGGCACAAGACACAACAAACAGACTAACAGCCAACAGACAGTTCTGGCTGCCCATCATTGAGATGGGAGCAAAAGAATGCCTTATCCCACAATAATGCACTGCTGCTCATTTCCTATTCCTTAATTAACACCATTAGAATGTATCAAATATTACCTTGCTCCACAGGCTGGGAAGCTTCTGATGTGTCCGGTTGTGTTGATGAAGATGATGGGTTGGAGGAGGAAGATGCCCCGTGCCGGATCACTGAGCCTCTTCCACTGCATTCTTATCCACTGCAGTTTAACAGAAACAGAGTAGGCCTATTAATGATAGATGTCATTCATTTCATCTGTCACATTTGAAATATACATGGTAGGCTATGCTGTTTTTTCATTGCCTGTTAAAATGGCTTACCTGGGCGTTGTTCTATTTGAGTTGTCTCCTTATTTTCATGCATGGCCCTATAATGCCTCAACATAGATGAAGTGTTCTCTTGGTACCCAAGTTCTTTAGAACAAAGTTTACACTTCACCTTTTCAAATATCAGCAAGTAGAAAAAAAAAAAGACATTAAAACAAGGGATACACTGTGTTGTCACAATAATTTCTCATATATATTCACACTGGTTATTATAATTCGTACCTTTTTAGGAGAGATCTGCTCAAAATGATCCCAGACAGGGGATGTTCTCTTCTTTTTCGTTGCGGACGGTGCGTCCATTGCAAAACGAATCTGATTGAATTGAGGTTTGAAGATGCGAGTTGGGTATTGTCAGTGTCACCTGTTAGCTCATTGTCGTCTCGGTGCGCCATTTTATTTAGAATCACCTGCGAAACTATGGCCGTTTCTCAATACGCATTCTTGTCCATACTTGCGTCCTTGTGATGTCTTGATACGTCATCAGTCGCGGCCCAAGTACTGTTCCAATTGCAAGTACGCAAAAAGCAATAGCATTGAATGGACGGAACACCCGGATGTTGTTCTTACTGCGAGCTTCCTGCTTGTGACGCATTTCCGTAACTGTACAACGTGGCTAGATGTTATATAATTATGAGTACTATTTTAAAATATAATTTGAGATTAAATTATACATGTGATTTATCCAATTTACGATAATATTGAGGGGGTGGGGGAGAGCGGGGAGTTTCTGGAAAGATATCGGTGATAGTTGCAGGTTTTATTCTGATTCTTCTGAAATTGTGATGATGCATCTTATGTTCAAGTGTGCAGATCCCAAAAACATGGGAAGGAAATCAAGTTTGATGAAATTTATTCCAAAACACAGCTGCAAAAATACAATAGTACACTTGCAAATGAAAGGAAAGAGCTTGCAAATAGCAAGAATCAAAACCACCGAAACAAGAATACCCCCCCACCCCCCACCCCACAAAAATAAAAAAATAAATCAACTGTCACGCCGCCACCGGCGTGGCGGTTCATGCTTTTATTTTTGTGTCCCTGTTTCCTGTCATACTTTGAAAATCCTAACTCTCGTCTCACCCCAGGTCACTTGCCCTTCCTGCCGCTCCCTCATTACCGGTCCCCGCCCATGATTATCACCACCTGCCACCAATCAAGCCAGTCAATAAAAGCCACCTGTACTTTCCCCTCAGTGCCGAAGTGTCACAGTCAGTGCATGGAAGCGTCCCACAGTCCTTATGTCCTCGTTCATGTTGCCTAGTATTTTTGCCTTGTTTTTGTGCCTTTTCCTCCCCAGTGGAGCGCCTTTCGTTACCCCTTTTGCCTTGTGCCCTTTTTCCTCCCTAGCGGAGCGCTTTTCGTTGTCCCCAGTACCTTTTGCCTGTTTTTTCCTCCCTTGTGGAGCGCTTTTTGTTCTCCACTTTTTTGCTTCCCCGTTCTCCTCTCAGCTTGAGAGGAGACAGCTGTTGGCCGGAAATAAACCTGTTGCCTTGGTGGCCTACCTTACTCCTGCGTCTGAGTCCTACCTTACCTCGTCGTGTCAGTACACTTCGGCCAGCATGGACCCAGCAGGCAAGGTCGAGGCTGCACTGCAGAGCCAGGAGGCCCGGCTTGACAACCAGGACCGGATCCAGCAAGCCATGCTGTCACAGATTGGGGAATTGTCCAGCCAAGTCCACGAGCTGGTGAGCCTCTCACGGCGTCGAGCGCCAGCTCCCACCGGACAACTTCCTCATCCTGAGTTCTCCGTCCCGACCACGCCATTCACCGGGGTAGGATTAAGACTGGCCACCCCAGAACGTTACTCCGGTGAACCCGGGCACTGTCAGACTTTCCTCACGGAATGCGACATTCATTTTGAACACTTACCACAGGCATTTCCCACAGCCCGGTCCCGAGTGGCCTTCATGGTATCTCACCTGACGGAACGGGCCAAAACCTGGGCGACCGCGGAATGGGCCAGGGGTTCCTCTGTCTGTCAAAGCGTACAGGACTTTCAAGTCGCTTTGCGCCAAGTCTTTGACCCCGAGAACAATGACCGAGAGAAGGCACGGGCGTTGAGCCGGCTCCAACAAGGCAAAGAACTTGTCAGCGATTACGCTGTCCGCTTTCGAACATTGGCAACGAACAGTGGCTGGAACGCCATAGCTCTACATGATCATTTCTTGAAAGGACTCTCACCTGCCATACAAGAACTTCTGATCCCCGTAGAACTCCCCACGGACTTGGACGCTTTGATTTCCCTCGCCATCCGCACCGATAATCGTCGCCAGGAGCTGGCTAAGATCGGCGGACTCCGAAGGAGGGAGGAACCCACCCCCTGGTCAAGGCCTCCGGAGGCCGGAAAGCCGCAACCCATCCTTCCTTCCCGACCTGAACCAGGAGAGGTGGGCCTCGCCAGAGAGGAACCCATGCAACTTGGAAGGGCTCGGCTTACGCCCGAGGAGCGACAGCGCTGCCGCCGAGAGGGCCGATGCTACTATTGTGGTGGTCTTGGAAACTTGGTGGGAACCTGCACCACGAAGGGCGGCTCACCGGTGAGTTCTCCGTCACCCCGACCCGCCAAGAACCACAGGCTCACGCAAATTCAGATAACCCACCACCATGTCACCACAGATCTGTCAGCCCTCATCGACTCCGGCTCCGACGAGAGTCTCATGGACTGGGAGCTCGTAAGGCAACTACAAGTCTCCACTGAGCCACTTCTTTCAACAATCCAGGCTCGAGCTTTGAACGGCAAGGAACTTTTCAAGATCACCCACATCACTGAACCTCTGGAGGTACAAATCGGACAGCACCTCGAGACTCTTCGTTTCCATGTTTTCCACGCTGCTTCCCCCACTTTGGTTCTGGGACACCCTTGGCTGCGTCTACATAGTCCCATAATCGACTGGAAAACTGGAGTCATTCTGGAGTGGGGAAAGGACTGCATCTCTCACGGGTCGGAGCAACCCGCACCCCGAAACTCCACAGCCCAGGTTCACCAGGTGACTCTCGTCCCACCGGCTCAAGAGGAGTACCCGAACCTGCACACTGTGCCCTCCTGCTACCACCACCTGCGGGAGGTCTTCAGCAAAACCAAGGCCATGACTCTCCCTCCAGACCGACCGTATGACTGCCCGATCGATTTGATTCCAGGTTCGACCATTCCCAAGGGGAGACTGTACTCGGTCTCAGGACCCGAACGCCAAGCCATGAACAATTACATTGACGACTCCTTGAAAGCCGGCCTCATCCGACAGTCTTCCTCACCTGCGGGCGCAGGGTTTTTCTTTGTGAGCAAAAAGGATGGATCCCTACGTCCTTGCATTGACTACAGCCCCTTGAATGACATCACGATTAAAAACCGGTACCCACTGCCTTTGATGTCCTCGGTGTTCGACCAGCTGCAACAAGCTAAGGTCTTCACGAAGCTCGATCTCCGAAACGCCTATCACCTCATTCGGATCCGCGAGGGAGATGAATGGAAGACTGGCTTCAACACTCCCCGGGGACATTATGAATACATGGTCATGCTTTCGGCCTCACGAACGCTCCAGCCGTCTTCCAGGCCATGATAAATGAAGTACTCAAGGACTTCATTGATCACTTTGTGTACGTCTACTTGGATGACATCCTGATTTACTCTCCTGACCTAATGAGCCACCGAGACCACGTAAACCGAGTCCTGCAACGCCTACTGGATCATCATCTGTACGTGAAAGCTGAGAAGAGCCTGTTCCACGTCAACACCATCTCCTTCCTGGGATTTGTCGTTTCACCCGGGAAGGTGGAGATGGACTCGGACAAGGTCAGCGCCGTACGAGAGTGGCCCACGCCGGACTCTCGGAAAAAGGTTGAACAGTTCCTCGGATTCGCCAACTTCTACCGTCGTTTCATTCGAAACTTCAGCACCATTGCCGCTCCCCTACACGCCTTGACCTCCCCACAGGTCCGGTTCATGTGGAACCCGGAAGCCGAAAAGGCATTCAGAGACTTAAAAGCACGCTTCACCAAGGCCCCAATCCTCAGAGTCCCTGACCCCAAACGCCAGTTCGTGGTGGAGGTAGACGCCTCCAGTATTGGAATTGGGGCAGTTCTGTCTCAGCGTTATCAAGAGGATGGCAAGACACATCCCTGCGCCTTCCTCTCACGTAAATTATCCAAAGCTGAACGCAATTATTCGGTCGGAGATCGGGAGCTTCTGGCGGTAAAAGTGGCTCTTGAAGAATGGAGACACTGGTTGGAAGGCGCCGAACTTCCTTTTGTGATCTGGACCGATCACCGCAATTTGGAATACTTACGCCAGGCCAAAAGACTCAACCCTCGACAGGCCCGATGGTCCTTGTTTTTTAACCGCTTCGTATTCTCTCTGACTTACAGACCAGGCAGCAAAAACGTCAACGCGGATGCGTTGTCAAGAGTCCACGAATCCGAGCCATTGGAAGCCGAGCCTGAGACCATCCTGCCCCGGGACTGCATTGTTGGGGCCATGAGATGGCAAATTGAGGACGATGTCAAGGAGGCACTGCGCAACGTCACTCCCCCCACGTCTTGCCCACCACGTCGACTCTTTGTGCCTGAGGAACTGAGGGCCCAGGTAATACACTGGGCTCACACATCACAGCTGTTTTGTCATCCTGGAGTCCGCAGGACCATGTATGCTGTTGCCAGGAGATTCTGGTGGCCGGCAATGGAAACCACCATAAAAGAGTACGTCGCTGCCTGTCCAACTTGTGCCCGCAACAAGACCTCTAATCAGTCCCGGATGGGCCTTCTTCAACCGCTGCCAATCCCATCCAGACCATGGGTAGAAATCTCCCTGGACTTCATAACCAGACTACTCCCATCCCATGGTAAAACCACAATTCTCACAGTTGTCGACAGATTCTCCAAGATGGTTCACTTCATTCCACTGTCCAAGCTCCCATCCGCCAAAGCTACCGCCGACATCATGATCCACCACATATTCCGGTTTTATGGTTTCCCTCTACACATCGTCTCCGACCGTGGACCACAGTTCGTCTCCCGATTTTGGACTCAGTTTTGTAACGCTCTAGGTGCCAAAGCCAATCTGACGTCAGGATACCATCCGGAGGCCAATGGGCAGGCTGAAAGACTTAATCAGCAACTCGAGACCGGACTGCGATGCCTCGTCTCCCAGAACCCGACCACCTGGAGCAAGTATCTGGTATGGGTCGAGCTCGCACACAACTCATTGCCCACATCTGCCACAGGTCTCACCCCGTTTAAATGCGTCCACGGCTACGATCCACCATTCTTCGCCGAGTTGGAAGAGGAGGCAACGGTTCCCTCGGTCCAGGCCATGATCCGTCGGTGCCACAAAGTCTGGTCGGCGGCCCGGACGGCGCTTCAACAGCAGGGAGACCGGGTGAAGAGGGCCGCCGACCGGAAGAGGAGACCGGCACCCGAATACCGCCAAGGCCAGCGGGTGTGGCTATCAGCCAAACACCTCCGACTCAAGGTACCATGTCCAAAGCTGGCCCCGCGATTTGTGGGGCCTTTCCCAGTAACCAAGTCCATAGGTCCCGCCGCCGTTCGTCTCCGTCTGCCAAGATCCCTCAGAGTTCATCCAACATTCCACGTCAGTCAAGTCAAGCCTGTCCACGAAAGCCCACTTGTGCCCTCCGAACCCGTCCCCCCCCCCCCCCCCCCCCCCCCCCAGAGATGATTGAAGGCGGCCCCGTTTACAAGGTCAGAAAACTTTTAGATGTTCGTAATCGGGGCCGCGGAAGGCAGTACCTAGTGGACTGGGAAGGATACGGCCCGGAGGAAAGGCAATGGGTTCCTTCTCGGTTCATCGTTGATCCCTCGTTAATTGATGATTTTTATGCTGAACACCCTGACATTCCTGGGCCGTCAAAAGCCGGCCGTTGAGGGGGGGGGGGGTACTGTCACGCCGCCACCGGCGTGGCGGTTCATGCTTTTATTTTTGTGTCCCTGTTTCCTGTCATACTTTGAAAATCCTAACTTTCGTCTCACCCCAGGTCAATTGCCCTTCCTGCCGCTCCCTCATTACCGGTCCCCGCCCATGATTATCACCACCTGCCACCAATCAAGCCAGTCAATAAAAGCCACCTGCACTTTCCCCTCAGTGCCGAAGTGTCACAGTCAGTGCATGGAAGCGTCCCACAGTCCTTATGTCCTCGTTCATGTTGCCTAGTATTTTTGCCTTGTTTTTGTGCCTTTTCCTCCCCAGTGGAGCGCCTTTCGTTACCCCTTTTGCCTTGTGCCCTTTTTCCTCCCTAGCGGAGCGCCTTTTGTTGTCCCCAGTACCTTTTGCCTGTTTTTTCCTCCCTAGTGGAGCGCTTTTTGTTCTCCACTTTTTTGCTTCCCCGTTTTCCTCTCAGCTTGAGAGGAGACAGCTGTTGGCCGGAAATAAACCTGTTGCCTTGGTGGCCTACCTTTCTCCTGCGTCTGAGTCCTACCTTACCTCGTCGTGTCATCAACAAGCACAAAACTGAGGTGAGACGGGAATCAAAGGTGAGGTCGAGACTAGTTCAATCAATCAATCAATCAAACTATTTATATAGCACCTTTCATACATTTAAAATGCAACTCAAAGTGATGGACATCCATAATACAATAAAATAAAAGAAAGAACCCCCCCAATCCCCATGATCGTACCGAAAGACACACCCAAAACCCAACAAACACATGAAAACCACAACATGGCGGGGCACAGAAGTACCCTGTAAGGAAAGGCACCCAGGAGGAGTTCATCCACAGTGAGATGGATGAAGACCAAGCATCCCTCTCACTGTGGAGGCTCCCCCATGAGAAAACACTGGAGCTAAAAATGTAATAACTACCAAATAAAAACATTTAAACACTAAAAGAAAACAGTTAAACACGATAAAAATAAATAAATAAATAAAAACAAAGCTACAAGACAATATAGATTAAAATAGTTAAATAAATAAAAGGGGATAAAAAAAAAAAACATAAATAATAATAAGAATAAATAAATAAAATAAAATAAAAAAAGATAAATCAAATGCCAAACTAAAAAAGTAAGTCTTAAGCCTCCTCTTAAAAACATAAATATTCTCTGCAGACCTGATGCTCTCCGGCAGGCCATTCCATAGGTGAGCACCATAGTGGCTAAAGGCAGCTTCACCATGTGTCTTGGTCCTCACCTTTGGAATAGTTAAAAAGCCACTGCCAGAAGGACCTCAGAAGCCGCGAGGGGTAATAGGGTAAAAGCAAGTCAGATAAATAATATGGGCCAAGACCGTTAAGACATTTAAAAACTAATAAAAGCACCTTAAAATCAATCCTGAAACGCACGGGGAGCCAATGCAGCAATTTTAAAACTGGTGTAATGTGCTCCCGCCCTCCGGTCCCCGTCAGCACACGTGCAGCTGAGTTCTGAAGGAGCTGTAGGACTGAAATATTCTTTTTGGGAAGACCAGAGAGCAGGGAATTACAATAATCTAAACGACAAGAAATAAAAGCATGCATCAGCACTTCCGTGTTAGCCTGCGAGAGAAACGAATGGACTCTGGCAATATTATTAAGATGGTAAAAACCAATCTTGGCTACATTTTTAATATGAGGATTAAAAGTAAGCTCAGAGTAAAAAATGACGCCCAAATTCTTTACACATTGCGTGGGTTTAAAATCTTGTAGTTTAGGTAAAAGTTTCTCTCTCTGACCTTCAGGACCGATGACTAAAACCTCTGTTTTGTCCTGGTTGAGCTGCAGGAAATTTTCTGCCATCAATGACTTAATGTCTAAAATACAATTTAAAAGGGTTTCAATAGGCCCCATGTCATCAGGGGACACGGCGATATACAGCTGTGTATCGTCAGCGTAACTGTGGAAGTTGACGCCGTGTCTCCTGATGACTTCCTCAAGGGGAAGCATATAAAGATTAAAAAGTAATGGGCCTAAGATTGAGCCTTGGGGAACCCCACATTTAATTTCATGGGTTCCAGAGGAACATGTATCCATGCTTACAAAGAAATATCGGTGTGTGAGATAGGAATAAAACCAGTTAAAAACTGTACCAGAGATGCCCACCAGGCTTCTAAGTCTGTTTAATAAAATGTGGTGATCTACTGTATCAAAGGCAGCACTTAAATCCAGTAGCACGAAGACTGTAAGCTTTTTCATGTCTTCATTACACCTGATATCATTTAAAATCTTTAAAAGGGCAGTCTCGGTACTGTGGTTCATCCTAAAACCAGACTGATATTTCTCTAAAATATTATTTGTATCTAAAAATGAATTTAATTGAATAAAAACAATTTTTTCTAAAATCTTACTTAAAAAGGGTAAGTTGGATATAGGTCGATAACTATTAAAACTGCTGGGGTCCAAATTGCTTTTCTTCAGAAGGGGCTTCACCACCGCCGTTTTAAAGGCGGCAGGAAAGACACCCGTCTGAAGAGAGCAATTGACTATATTTAAAATCTGTTCCTCAAAAAAACCCATAAAATGTCTTAAAAAGTGATGTGGGAATCGGATCTAAAAGTCAGGTTGTTGGGTTGACCTGGGAGAAAACTCGACCAAGTGTCCTTGCATCAACCAGGGTAAAACTTTCCAGTGTTTCCTCAGGTAAAAGTGACTGTCCATATTTATTAAAACTTATATTGTGATCAACTAAAAGTCTGGACCTAATGCCATCAATTTTACTTCTGAAGTGGTCTGCAAAGCCATCACAGAGTGTTTGATGGAGTCTGTGATGGCTTTTTAAAATCAGGATTGGTTAAAAGATCGAAAGTGGAGAAAATAAATTTAGGATCTTTTGAATGAACCGATTAAATTTTAGAAATAAGATATTCTTGCCTGTTTGACGGTTTTATTGTAGGATTTAAGTTGTTCACGTAATATTTCATAATGTATTTAGTTTTTCTCCACCTCCTTTCAGCACACCTGCATTTTCGTTTTGATTTTTTAATCTTGTCATTTCTCCACGGGGGAATAGTCTTTAATTTTACAGTTTTGGTTAAAAGTGGAGCTACTTCATCCAAAGTTGTTGGGCAAAGTCGGTGGATCAGCAAGAGGGTTAGTCCGACAAATTGGTGTACTCAGCCTAATCAACACAAAACACAACACAAAACAGGTGTGTGGGAAGAAAGAAGAAAAAAAATGTGATGCTCCTCCGCTCCCATTCGTTCCTTGAAGTACGAAATGCATCTTGGGATATATTCACAGCCAATCCTTCACCAAACAACAACCGATGCATCCTTGGTTTAAGCTCGCAATAAAGAACGACATCCGGGAATTCCGTGTGGTTTTGGCTTATGCATACTTTCGATTGGAACAGTACTTGGGCAGCCATTGATGACGTCTCGTGAAATCACAAGGATGTAAGCAAAGTTTTTAACCGATGTATGTTGCACAAACACATTTTGAAACATCCAAATAGTAGTACAAATCCATTGAAAGCAAGTCACATGATCTAACTGCGATGAGTTACGGAAATACACCAGCGAGATATGCGTGCTTGGGAAGTACGTTCTTGAGACCGGTCTTACCAAGACCCTGCTTGTTGCGTCACAAGAACGTACTCTGTGTTCTTGATATTGAGAAACGGCCGATGTGTTGGCGATGACGTAGGAAGCCCGTCTCGCGAGTGTCATGGCCTGGGTCGCATGCACCAGAGTTCATGACCTGTTATGTGTCTGTTTTAGTATTGATGTTAACGCCATCCAGTTTCAACTAGTTTGGCTATATGATGTTTGGACTTTGTGATGTCAGGAATCTTTTGTGCTATATGATGTTTATTGATGTCCGGAACTATCTGTAATTACTGGGTTAACAGCCAATCAGGGAATTCCATGTCAGTACTGGTAATCACATGTCTGGCCACAACCAATGAGGTTGATTCACTGTCTATTTAAGGGTCTGAGAATTGTGAGTGTTTTGCCGGATTATTGCTCAACTGTCGGGTGTACTGCGTCTCGATGTGAATAAATGGAGAAAATCTTATTTGTGTCTGCATTCTGGGATCCAACCTCTCAGCACACAACAGCGAGGCTTCGGACGTAGCAATGCGCGTTCCGAGGCTTCGGGCGTGGCCACAAGCGTAATCAACACATGCCTCGATGCGCGCTTTGCAGATTTTTTTCCCGGTTTACTTGGCACACGCCTCGGCACAGTAGGGCACATCACTGGTGCCTTTAGTTAATCCCCATGCCATGATCCTGTTTTTCCCTCCCCAGTGGAGCATCTTGAGTTCTCCCATTTTTGAGTGCCCCTTTCTCTCAGTTAGAGGTGATTTTGTGTTGCGGAGAAATTAACTGCTGCTGTTGAGGCCTACGCGTCTGAGTCCTACCTTCCTCGTTGTGTCAGTGTTGTTATTCCCAGGTCACTTCCCTTATTAATACTGATACCCGATTGGCCAAGCCATAGGACTTTTGCTGTTTGTAGTGTTGAGTGCCATGTCGGGTGTTTTTTGCAATGTTGTCTTTTTGATAGAATATATTCGTTTTTATACTGGAATGCTGTGAAGATTCGTGGGTTTTGTTTGCCACACGTATTTTGTTGAGACCTATGTGAAGGCTCACTGTCCATGTTCAAGCCGCTCAGTATGTAAAGTAAGAGAAAATACCTTTTTACATGTTAATTGTTAAAATAAATGATGTGACTTTGCATCTGACTCCAAGATCTTTATTATGAAACACAGCACTACAACACGAACAATAAAGATGTATAATTTAAAACTGTGCATTGGAAGGCTCATATTGGGGGGGGAGGTTCAAGAAAAGACAACGATGGGACTTGTAGCTTATGTTCTAACGCTCCTGTAGCAGTTCATCTGTGGAAATGGTGCGTGCGTGTGAATGCATTTTTCAAACTGCCTTGTAAAAACAAAAGCAGAAAAATGTGACTACGATTTGAATACGTGTGTTGTTTACATTATTTAAGATGTAGAATATTTATCGGTATGTTTTACAAGAAATTGTGCATAATCCTATTTCATGATTCAAGGGTCTACCCTTTTTGCTCACGCTACATCAGGTCAAGTTAAAAACACGCCACTGATTTTGACTCCCTCTGTGGAACTCACTCAAGTCAACGTTACACTTCAAGGAATCGTTGGAAAAGTGAAAGATGCAATTTAGAAGTCATGACCCCCTGGTAATGACTGATGCATGGGGAAGTTCCATTTTGGAATCTGAGGGCACCACAGGGAGGTAACATTGTTTAATTTTGTTATGTGCTGAATGGTTGGATCCCAAGGCGCAGACACAAATAAGGTTCTAACTATTCACATAATAATTAATGTTAATAATCCGGCAACACGCACATTTCTCAAACAGCTTAAATAGGCAGTGACTCGTCTCATTGGTTGAGGCTAGACATGTGGGCAACACTGATGTCTTTTTTTGTGTATACGGCGACTCTCCTTTTGATTCGGCTTTATTTCCTGATAACGGTACTTGGTACTGTTCTGAGTGAAGTCAAGACTCGTCTACGAACGTGACTCCTTGTTGGACCTTCACCACAACGGCGGCGTTTCGGGTGTGTTCGAGCATGGTTGGGAGAAACCGTTGCCCCCGCTCTTGGCGGACATTCCGGCTGACCTCTTCCGCGTTCGTGTGCTTCCTTATCGGTGGTGGCGGTGGCGCCGGGGAAAACGCGGTGGCCAGCTGTTGAAGCTAAAGTGGGTGCTGGAACAAGCATCGTCGCCTGCTCGGTCCCGAACGCCTGGATGTACTCAGTTGTGGCGTATCCCGGACTCTGCTGCTTCCCGGCTGCTAACGATCGTCAGCTCGCCTGGACAGCCTCGGCCGTGCCGACCTCCACGCATTGGACGCGGTGCCGACCTCCAGCTTCTTCAAGAGCTTCCCCGAGACCGCCGAAAGGAAGAGGCACGCACCCCTGCTGCTCCCACAAGGATCGCGCTATTAAATGCGCGGTTGTTGACAAACAAAACCTTCATCCTAAGGGAGTTCTTTCTCTCAAACGAGCTGGATTTCCTATGCCTGACAGAGACCTGGGGCCTCATTTATAAAACTGTGCGTGAAAACCTGCGCAGAAAAGTACGTACGAACGAAACTCAAAACTCACGTACGCAGAAAAAAAATGAGATTTATAAAACCATGCGTATACACACATACACATATCTGCACGCAAATTCCCTTTATAAATGCCACACGATCCCAACCGGTGTGCGCAGCAGATTCCACGCCGTTCCGCGCCCCAAGTCCGCCTATTTCATCCCATATTTGGTAATGGAAAGCAACTCATCTGCGTATTAATAAGCAGCATGTGTTGGCAACCACCAAATCAAAACAATTTGGACGGCCGATGAAAGGCAAGAAAGAAGGCTAAATTCACCATGATATACCTAGAATTTTTGTGTGAACAGTACGTCCTATTTAAAAAAAAAAATCCCAAAAAGATTAAAACAAACAAAAGAAAGATGTGCATTGAAACCCTCATTGAAGGGGTCGAGTCACGCGAGGGCAATAAAAGTAAGCAGGACGAGCTGCGCGCAGTAGCAGACTTTCATTTTTTAAGAAGGAAAAAGAATAAATAATAATAATAGTAATAAAAAATAATCCATCCATTTTCTTAACCGCTTACACTTTTATTGTCTTTACCCATACTTATAAATTGTCTCAAGGCGATCAATATGCCGCCCTAATATTGTTGTTAATATTCCAAATGTGTTGTTTATGGATCTTCAGTCAGAATCATGGCTGCATGCGTGGATCGCATTGTGAACGTTTATGACTGAAGCGCGCATTCTTTCTTGTACTTGCATGAGTGACAAAACCTATACGCAGCAGTTCTTTCCTATGGTCTCCCAGTGTCAAATCTAAAAAGAATTGACAATGTGATATCTGATCATATGGCTGTCTGCTTTGATGTACATTTTTATCCTACTGTTTCGGTTACATCGGCTGCTCCTGAGTCAAGGCGTAGAATTTTTAACCCCCTCACTGCTGATCAGTTCTCTGATGCCTTTGATGAGCTTTGTATACCCACTTCAAACATGGAACAACTCAGCTCTTGGTTCCACTCAAGCTGCCTCAATATACTTGATTCAGTGGCTCCATTCAAAACTGTGCGACCCGAAGTCAGACGTGAGCCCTGGTTCAATGAAAAAACGCGTGCAGCCAAACGGGAGTGCTGCAAAGCTGAACGAAGGGGGAAAAAGGACAGATTGCAGGTCTCCTATCAGATCCTGAAAGAAAATTGGCGCTGTTACCAGAATACAGTGAAAGAGGCAAAAAAAAGAATACCTCGTGAATATCATTCAGGCAAACCATCAAAATTCACATGTACTATTTAAAATTATTGATTTGGTACTTAAACCTCTTCAGCCTACATGCACAAAACCTTCCCCTGAAATGTGCAATAACTTTCTTCAATTCTTTATTGATAAGATTGATAAAGCTAGAGCACTCACAACCACCAACATCACTTCTGACCCTTCCATTCAGGTCCATGGCTCGGTGGTGCTAAACTCATTTCTAAAGTCGTTTCTCTGAGATCTCTAGAAGATGTTGTCCACCAGATTAAGCCATCTGGCTCCCCATGAGATTCTGTTCCCCCTCATTTCTTTAAAGAGGTTCTTCCGACTATCGGCAATTCAGTTCTGGCTATTATCAACAGTAGCCTGTCTTCTGGCATAGTCCCCAAACAATTTAAACATGCTGTGGTGCAACCTCTCCTGAAGAAACTGTGCTGTCAAATTTTAGGCCCATTTCCAAACTGCCTTTTATCTCTAAGATTCTGGAGAAAGTGGTACACATGCAACTAAACACTGTAAGATTCCGCTTACCACTGGACCAATCGGGAAAGTCCAGGCCGACTCTCCGTTTAAAGGGTAAAAATCCCCCGTTTCTCTCACAGGTTACAAAACCTAGGTATGAGGGGATGGGAATTTATTAACAGTGTTGGGCAAGTTACTTTAAAAATGTAATTAGTTATAGTTACAAATTACTTCTTTTAAAAAGTAATTGCGTTAGTAACTCCCTTACTGCTTTCTGAAAGTAATTAGTTATTCAGCTAAGTAATTATGGTTTTTTTTTTAGTTTTTTTTTTTTTTTAATAATGTTCTATTCTAGTGTAAAGAATGTTTGTAATAATGAAGAATAAAAATAATATATTTTAGAACATCTATCTATTGGAACTCCAAGATTGCAACTTGCCATATGCATAGAAGTAAAAATGTATATTTAAAAAAAAAAATAATAAATACATATTGAACATAAATAACATTCACACACTTTACTGTAATGCAAAACTATGAAACCCAAATGTAAACTTAAATGTAAAAAGAAGAAGGCTAAGAAGAAGACTAAACTACACTCGTCTAAGAAGTTAGCAAAACTCTTTCGGCATGGAGGGGGCCTCCTATGGAGAGAAATTTGTGTCTTTATTTTCAATCAAACAAAAAAGGAATTTGCAATCAAAAATTTTTTTAAATCAAACAAAAAGGGGATTTGCAATCAAAAATTTTTTTAAATCAAACAAAAAGGGGATTTGCAACCTCAAATAAAATTTAATCAAACAAAAAAGGGTTTTCATATAAAATAAAAATTTGCAAACAAAAAAAAACATTTCAAACATGGATTTGTATTTTAATAAAATCTTTTGCAAACATTTTTTTCGTTTTGTTTGCGAATCTGTTTTTTGGTTGCGAATCTGTTTTTTGGTTGCGAATCTGTTTTTTGATTGAAACCTGTTTTTTGGTTGCGAATCTTTTTCTGTGTTGTGTGGGCGGGGTCCGCCGTTCAACCGATGATAGAAGCCTTGTCATTGGTCAGCTTGGAAGCCGCTGCGACAACTTTCATTGGTCAGATAGGAATGGGGGTGTGACAATGTTCGTCTGACTATTTCCTGGTTCATTTTGTCCAGTCGCCGCCAGCATCGAGGTAAATATAAACCCCCCCCTCACTTCTAGTTTTCCGTTTTGTTTATCTGACATTTATCTAAAAGCAACCCTTGATCTATCGTTTATCCGGTGATTTGTTCTAATCATTACAATTAACGTAATCACTCACTCAGCATTGCTTAGCCATGTTAGCTAGCTCGGTAACTGATGGTCCGATACATGATACATACATACATACATTTGTTTCACATACAGGCAGGGCTGGGAATCGAATTTATTTACACTAGCTGCTTCCCCTAAATCTTGGATGTTTGAAGTAGAGATTAAATTCGTGATAATTCTGTGATTATTATTTATTGGTCCTGGTTGTTTACTGTATGAGTCAGATTGAAAAAGAGGGGGAACTCATGCACCGTCAAAGCGGTGACATTGCTACTACTAGGATCCAGGCCACGTAAACGTTTGATTTTGGTTAGTCTAGTCATGAATCGTGATGTTTTGTTGGTACGAGAAACGGCCCAAATAAACGGCCTGCTGAGATAGCTGTTATTATGCTTATTCCTGATTATTTTATTACATTACATCATTACATTAATAAAATGCTAATTATTAATCACTTGTGAGAAGTTCTGGTCATTGAAATAAGTAGCCTCTGCTACATTTATTATGTCTTGGGTGTTTGAAATACAGAGGAAGTGACTGAGATTACGTAATATAAATACATTTAGTTCCTGTGATTGTTTCATTGTAGTTTTCCTGTTTCAATAATGTTCAAAACATGTGTCAAACATAACTTTGTCAGAATTTTTTTTTTTTACATGTTTGGTACTTAATTCAAGCACACCTTTCTTTACTTTTTAGATGCAGAAGATGAAGTTGGTGGTTGGTCACCTCTCTTCATGAGGTGATGCTGTGGATAACTGAGCAGGGCCACAAGCACCTGCTTATGTCAGACAGAGAGCAATTTAAAATATCAATAAACTTTGACCACAATTGTGAGGTACAAATGCCAGGTCACACATTATGTTACCCCCTGCACAAACACCATTACATTTCCAACTGCTCATATGAGTGATTACCATTCCTTTAAATCACATCTACTGACTGCTATCACCTTTGATGCCAGATTTGACACAGTGTAATTGAAAGGGCAAAAAAAAAAAAATCACATCCATTTCATTTTTTTTGAGTAATTACAGGCTGTTCCTACCAAAATGTTTGTTTTAAGTTTAACAGTTCATTTTCTGAGCTTTCTTGATTTCTTGTTGGCAGGCCAATCATTTCTTGAGAAAAATGTCTGTATAAAATCTATAAAATGCTGAATAATTGACTGGTTGTTAGTTCATATGCATGCTTTTTTTTATGAAATAAAAGTCAAACTGTTTTACACAGGAATTTATTTTCATTTTTTACATAAATTTAAATGACCCTTTGGGCCGCGAGACACTAGCACTAGAAGCAACATTGAGAGTCTGCAAATAAATGACGCGACCAAAACTCAAGGACTCCTTGTTTGGATTGATTTGCCGTAAAGCAACAAGTCTTTCCTCAGGTAAACGACAGTGGATGTCAGGTATAGCGATCCCATGGTCACCGTGATGGTCCAAGGGTAGTGCCTCTTCAGCTTGCTGGATCTGTAATATCAAATACATTTATGAAAGCTACAGTAACTCCAAGAACTTTTACTCATATAAAGTTTTTTCCTCTGGTTATGTATGCTTTTACCAGCAATAAAACTGCCTTGGCCTGCTCCTCTTACAGTAAACATGCATCTCGCTATGTCTACATTTTCTACCCCTTGGTCTGCTCGCACTCTAAAATAAAAAATCTAGTCAGTGTAATTGCAAAAGTACACCTACAACTCAGATTCCCCTTCTGTTTCAATCTGACTCATACAGTAAACAACCAGGACCAATAAATAATAATCACAGAATTATCACGAATTTAATCTCTACTTCAAACATCCAAGATTTAGGGGAAGCAGCTAGTGTAAATAAATTCGATTCCCAGCCCTGCCTGTTAATTGTTAATTGTAATGATTAGAACAAATCACCGGATAAACGATAGATCAAGGGTTGCTTTTAGATAAATGTCAGATAAACAAAACGGAAAACTAGAAGTGAGGGGGGGGGGGGGGGGGGGGTGTTATATTTACCTCGATGCTGGCGGCGACTGGACAAAATGAACCAGGAAATAGTCAGACGAACATTGTCACACCCCCATTCCTATCTGACCAATGAAAGTTGTCGCAACGGCTTCCAAGCTGACCAATGACAAGGCTTCTATCATCGGTTGAACGGAGGACCCCGCCCACACAACACAGAAAAAGATTCGCAACCAAAAAACAGGTTTCAATCAAAAAACAGATTCGCAACCAAAAAACAGATTCGCAACCAAAAAACAGATTCGCAAACAAAACGAAAAAAATGTTTGCAAAAGATTTTATTAAAATACAAATCCATGTTTGAAATGTTTTTTTTTGTTTGCAAATTTTTATTTTATATGAAAACCCTATTTTGTTTGATTAAAATTTATTTGAGGTTGCAAATCCCCTTTTTGTTTGATTGAATTTTTTTTGGGATTGCAAATCCCCTTTTTGTTTGATTGAAATTTTTTTTTGATTGCAAATTCCTTTTTTGTTCGATTGAAAATAAAGACACAAATTTCTCTCCATAGCCTCCTCCCTGTGTTGGAATTTTAGCCAGAAGAGCTCCAAATGACTCGGACTCCACATTGGACAGGGGGAGCATGTTTTCAACAACACACCTTGTGGTTTAAAGGTACACTCAGTATTATACAGTGGCATCTAGTGGTGAAATAATAAATCATTCGAAAAAAAAAACAATTGTTTGTGTTAGTAGTATGTAAAAAGATATGTTGTATCGCATAAACGTACTTTTTTAAAATATAACGGTTAGTCTAGAAATCGCAAATTATCTTACATGTCCGCGCCTCGCCTGCTAGTGTCTGCCATGTTTCGCCGCCATCTTTCTGCTACGGGTGCCGTCAAAGACAAATTTCAGCGCTCAATTTCTTAACGCGTTTTTGGAACGCACTTCCGGTTTGTATGGCGACCGCATGTCCACGAAGAAGAAGAGTTTCCGGTCCCCGAAGAGAGCATTATCAAGCATCACACTTACTTTGGGAATTTATTTTATTTCAGCGCGACAAAACAAGAGTTTATATTGTAGCCGCATTTGCCAGATGGAGAGAAATGAGGAACAGACTAGGTTTGGGACGTGCCGGTGCCTTCGACTGCTTTCTACTTGACCGGTAAGTAAGAGTACATTTGTGTTTACGTTTTGAGAGCGAGAGAAAAAGTATACACTGTACTAATTAATACGATGTTCGTACCTTTGTTTTACGATCACTGTATCTGTTGATTAGCAACTCCGTACCACTCGAACGAGTTCGTTATGTAGCTACTTGCTTTGAAAAAAAAAAAAAGATTCCCGCTGGCACGTTATATTTAGAGTAAATGCGCAAGTTATTGTGTAATGTAATGTAACTGTGATTTCGGAGGTATATTTGCCCATAACTTCAATGGAGAATCTAAAGCATAGTGTATTAGTGGAGGAGTTGAAAATTATTTTCGTTGTGGTTGGTGAAAATAGTGTTCTCGAAATTAATTTTCGGCAGGGAATAAGTTTCTGGACTTAAATGCTGGCTGTACCGTAAGCACTGCTAGAGTCTGAACTCTCTCACTCAAGTGTGTACTGGTCCATTGTGTAATTGGGTGCACAAGAATTTACAGGCTGCCACGTTTTCCACGGAAATTCGACAAGCAAGCAGCCTTTGCATATTCTATGCAGTATGCAGTCAAGTTACTTTTATCTAGCTAATACAATGTTTTGGGCCCAAAAACTAAAGATCTTACCTCTATTTTGGGGGCTTTGTTGGAAAGTTGGTGACATATAGTAGTATCATCAATTATTCTATTTTATTTTATAATTGTGTTTTTGTTTGTGTCACACTAGATCAACAGCCAAACTTGAGGGGTTCCAGAACCATATTCTGATGTATACAAGCATTCATGCACCGTTTAAATACATCACCGACCTGCAAGAAAAAAAAATATCAAGGGGAGAGTCAGCAGCCAAATTGGAATGCCCCGAATGAGGACACTTGAATGGAGGACCCCAGAAGGCTTCGGTGTTGTACCACCAGTATCTCCACCTACCATATCTGAGCTGCAACAAACTGAAGTCAGCCGACGTCTTGGTATGTCATTTACATATGGACGGCATTGCACACTACATGAACTTTTTGTGTGAAGCAATACGGAATGGTCACATGTACAAGCACCACTTGTTTTACACAGGACCTGCTGACCAGGTGTCTGAAGCCATGGAGTGACTCCTCCCTCACTTTCCTCAGCAAGCCTTTGAAGAATATGATATCATCGTTGGTGGGAACATGCCCTCACTCCATAACATGTACTTGTGCAGTCAAGGAGCATGTCAAACTTAATAAAACCAGCAAACATTGAAGTGACTTCATTTTTACTGCAGTCTGTTCACACAATCAATGGACAAGCCTTCCTTGATTTTGCCCCAATAACATAGAGTAGGCGAAAAGTAGTGTTACAGATCATACTATGTGTTCGGGAGAGTTTGAGGAATGTTGCAATGTTAATGGGGGACAATGTCAGCACACACACACACACAAAAAAAACCCATCATGGTATTGAGTTAATCAGATATTTTAGCTGTGTACAACACATACCTGCTCTGTAACACTACCTTTGGCCCAAACCGGTATGTCTATTTTCCATATTTTGAAATGCACAGCGTATTGGTAAATTTCTGGATCAACTGCAATTCATGTCGCTCATTATATTATAACAGCATTTTTTTTTTTTTAGTTAATATGTTCATTTCATGTAGACTTTTATTTTACTTTATTTTATTTATTCATTTTCATGTACTGTACCTTACATTCATTGGCAAATGAAGAATTGCTTGTCATTGCAAGCATTTATAATAATTCTCCAGGCTTTTGATGTTTTACATTTCTAGTCATGTAAAATAGTGTTAGGTTAGGTGTCGAATGAACACTGCATGTTGACGCCAAAGGAAATAGTATTTTTTAGTTATTCAAAATGTACAAATTAACACACAACAACAATATACAAGTTATACAAACTACAGCAAGTGTCAGACATGGACTAATTATATGCCAGGTAAAAAACCTTTGTATTGTCCTCGAGGATCTGGGAAAGTGTCACTTATTTGCCACAAGTCACCAAGGTGCTGCAGTCTGGGATCCAGGTACAGGAAATCATGGTGGTGCTGATGTGTCAGCAATGTGTCAAAAAGTATTTCTTGGTGTCAGTCTATCAGCTGGACTTGGATATCTTCATGTTCCTCCATGGTCATTTCCTGTACGAGTCTCTGCAAGAAGGTAACAATTGTATGTCAGATGAGGTACCAAACAATGAACTGAAAGTCACTGAGCCAATGAAGTACATTATTATATGAGCAAGACTATTTGTGAAAGCCATGTAAATTCCTGCACATCGAAGTACAAGGAAGCTGTTGTATCTTCAATCAAAACTAATTAAGTTGCTTAGTGATATTTATTAGGTAAAATTGTTCAACATGGTGACAAATCGATATCTGAGTAAAGGGTTTCAAATGTTTTTGTAAGCAGCACTTTTCTGAGTGGTTAGTAGCAACAAGACACGGGGGGAATTACGAGTCTGAGTTGCAGGTGTGTAGTTCAGTTAACACCATTATTTTTGTACGATATACTAAACATATCAGCAAACGATGTAATCTAAATACCACATATTCCAAGCAAAGGTATGTTTTGAGCCATTCACATGCATGCTCGAATGGAATTATTTTTCCATGATGACATAATTGTACGTTACGAGACACCGCGTTCTCTTCCGCGTTCTCTTCCTCGTCTCTCTCGCCCCCTCCTCGCCCCCTTTGAGATGGTCCACATGTCTATAAAACACAACATAACTGTGTGTTCTCTGTTGCATGGTTTAGTTGCACTAACAAATATGAACATAGATAGCCATTATCATTAGCTGACGTACAGTATTTCCAAACAATGCCGACAAAAATATTAATTCTGAAATTAAATGACTAAATCACAATTATTAGGGATCTGTACAGTATGTCTAACAAATGCAATTCACTTACGTCATCACTCGAGGGAATACCAGAAGTTGTTTGCGTTCTGTTCCGGTGAAATTGGTGGTAGGCTGTTGAAGTAGGGTCTCTCTGGGACGCCGTAGTTCGTGTGCTTAAAATCATTGCATTATCTTGTTTGACCGATAGATGGCGGTCGTGAGCTACACACTGGGGCTTTAAAGTGTATGGGACACGAAAAAAAGTCACCCTAAAAGTATTTTTTTTTAAAAAGAGTACAAGTACAAATAATATGATTTCAATGATTACTGTGTTAAAAACGCAATACAAGTGCTTGTAAAAATGAGATATTTATCGTGAATTTCCAAAACATGGCAGCTTACTGGCGACGCCCCCTTTTTTCGAGGCTGGAGACTCGTGACGTCACCGCGAGCACGGAAGTTGGCGAAAACTACGAGGATATGGAGAACTACACGGATAGTAAGGGACTTTCTGACTCGCTATCAAGTGTAGAGTTGGAATTTGACGTCCCCGACTACACAAGCAGTCTTCAGACGAAGATATTTCAGCCCAGGAATGTATCCAGCTGTATCGGTTTGAGCCTTTTCTTGATGAAGGTGCTGGTGCAACTGTGTCCGGTAGTCTGCATACAATGAAGGTGGGTGTGACCAGTTTCAAACTGCCGAGGTTGAGGACGACATCGGCAGGCTCCAGAACATCCATCCATCCATTTTCTTGACCGCTTATTCCTCACAAGGGTCGCGGGGGCTGCTGGCGCCTATCTCAGCTGGCTCTGGGCAGTAGGCGGGGGACACCCTGGACTGGTTGCCAACCAATCGCAGGGCACACAGAGACGAACAACCATCCACACAAACGAGCACACCTAGGGACAATTTGGAGCGCCCAATTAGGCTCCAGAACACAGAATGCTAAATCTTACTCTTCATTTTAAAAGGAAATTATGGACTAACAATGCTGTTTATATTTTTGTATGGGCGAAATAGCAAACGCTTTGTGGCCAAAATGTAGCTTGGTTTAGTCCAGTACACTCAATTATGCTTTACTTGTTATAGTAAAAAGCTAATTTATATTGGTGGAAGCAAAATAGAACTTATCCATCTTAAAATGCAAACCATAAACTAAATGCTGCTTACTCGCTGTCGTAAGAAGTGAAGCCACCACTGCCCCTTTTACATTGCCACATGCCAACCTCTGTGAGACTCAATTCACAATGGAAAAAGTTTACAACATGCATTTTGGAAATTAGATTGACCTCATACCAGTCAGATGCAAGACACTTTTTTTTTCTCCTAAAGTGCTTGAAATACATAATCCAAGTAATTCTCAAATAATGAACACATTCTTTGTAGATGTTATAAATGGCTGGGGGAAAAAAAAAAAAAAGTTGCTTGTGCTTTGCAGGTGTTCCTGTGGTAACTGTGTAGCAATGTCAACAGTGAAGAGTCCGGAGCGCAGCAGAACCAGTGCATCACCCATCACTGGACGTTCAAAGTGGTTTGCCTCAGTGTGGAAGTCTTGCAGACCGCTTACCGATTCCTTCTTGTGTAGTGTCAGTAAAAAGGAGAACATTTCCATCGAATGACTACAAAAGATACCACGAAATATGATATAAATAAATGCAATTATACAAAAGAAATACATGCCTTTTTCTTTTCATCCAAATTATAAATGAACAAATAGAGAACAATCAGCTAGGCCTATGAATTTACAATTTTATTTTACAAATGTACAAATTGCATCTTGCGAGTCATCAGTCAAACAATCCAGTGATTCATCTCCCACAAAAATAAAAAATAAAAAATATATATCGAAAGGCAGTAGCTCATTGCGGTTCCTACAATTGGTCACAAAATCCAATATCCGAGTCTGAAATTGTCATGTCTAAAACTCAGCTATTACGCCACTGAAAAAGTTAACAGTAAGTGAAGTGTGAATTGTATGACCGCACAGCCTCTGCCTAGTCTGGCTTCTGAAAGTCTGCACACAGTGGTCGGCGTTCGTTCTGCATTTCCTGGTCCAGCGGCAGCTTTCAAGGAGTGTGTCCTCATCCAGATTGGCCCCCTGACAGATGGTCTCCACAATCTTCTTAAGATCCTCCACATATTCTGTATTCTGTACATAATAATATACCCATTGAATTATTTAATCATGTTGTGCATATATGCAAAATAATTAGAATTAATTTTCATTTCTATTTCCACTTTTTCCCACTATGTTGTGATTAGATTGAATTCTAATTGTGGATGATGATATTTCAAATAAAAAATACATATGAAATGTTGGCTGCCCCAGGACTTTGCGCACAATACAGGACCGTCTTGGAAAATTAGAATATTATGGCTTTTTTTTTTTTTTTTTTTACTTGGTCTGAGGAAATATTCTAATATTTTGAGATAGGATATTTGAGCTGTAAACCATAATCAGCAATATTAAAACAATAAAAGGCTTGCAATATTTCAGTTGATTTGTAATGAATCCAGGTAATATTTGCACCTATACAGCCATTTTATTCTTTGAAAAATGCACAATACATTTGTAAATTACATGTACATGACAAATTTGAACACTAGGTGGGGTGAGTAATTTGTTTTTCCATAAATTGGTGTGTTATCAATCATGTACAATAAATTTACTCACATTTTGGATGCAAACACCAGATACATCACCCAAATCATCTTCCAAACATGTCGCCTGTGGAGCACTTTCATTCGACTCATACTCACTCCATAAGCATCTCATCCACCATCTGAAACAAAGTTTGAGCTGTTGTTAACGTCAACACATATGCACAGCACAATACATAATACAAAATAAAATAGACAACAAATGGAAAGCTAGCAGTTCCTCATTAGAAATTGGTACCTTTTCATTGACTGTATATTAATTTGGCAGTGGTTATTTTTGCCATGAGCTGCTAAAATAAGTGCTGTTAACTTTCTAGATTCTAGTTCTTACCCCACATTATAGCCAAGTGACAGCTTCAGGGCCGGGAGCGAGTCTTCCTCGAAATGTGCGCCGTACAACACTGACGTTGGAGTCAGGTGTCCATTTATCTCTCGTCTGTTGTACTTGCTTTGTCCATTTTTTGCCAAGAGCTGCATCTTGAGGGAACTGAAAAAGGCTCACGCCACCCTCCCTTCGATTACAACAAAATCCGGCCACGCAACGAGACGGCGTTGTAGAAATTCAGTTGATGATAAAACACACAGCAGTCATAAGCTTGCAGTGGCAAAGCAAAGACACTGACTTCCGTTCTTCCGCTGATGTAATATCCGCTTCGGCTGCTAGAGCGCGCCAAATGGCCAGATTTTGCGTGGGTAAGATAAAAATAAGGAAATACTCTTTTAACATGTTTTGACTCGACGAGTCGCTCATTTTGTCGTGTATATTATATCGTTCCAAACAACATATTAAAAAATGTCCTGAGCTGTCCCATACACTTTAAATGGTGAGTTCAGCCTTAATCACCAGCTGTTGCTGCTGAACAGCAATTTAAATCAGCGAGGAGTAGTGTCTGTACTTCCAGATATAAAACGCTACCTTTGCATTCCCCAGGCTCTCTGTCGCCATCCGAGCTCTCTTGTGTTTTGATAGAAGTGCGCGCATCATACATTAAGCTGGGGCCCCGCCCACACAACTTGTTAGCCAATCATAGTACACAGGCAGCGTCACCCCTTCAGTCCCCTCCCCCACCCCCACCCGTGCTCAACTGTCAAGTTCTTCTCTGCTTTCGCAACTGATGTGGAGCTGTCTGTCAGCTGGGTGAAAGCTTGACACCGCGGCGCTTCCTGAAACCAAGTATTTGTAATGCGGCACTTTACATTTTACATTATCAGTAATGCTAACGGCGTTGTAACAATAGGAACAGTAATTAACTCTTTGGCCGCCATAAACGTCATATGACGTATAGTATAAACCTAGGGTATGCCGCCATAAACGTCATTTGACGTTAACTATGTTTTTTAATGGAAACGGGTGGACGAAAGCCTTGGGCAGCTGTGCTCCAAGTATCAAGCCGATCGGGTTACTATAATGAGTATTCCTGGCCACTACATGGCTGTGATGAGTCTTTTGGACAAGATCGGGTAGGAGACAACAGTAGAAGAAGAGAGGCTGAGCGAGAATGTTGAGAGAGAATGACTAACTTGGCTAAGGGAGTCAAAAAAGCTACAGATAGCAATTAGCTCACGTTTGATCCTTATTTTCAAAGCTCAAAAGCATCGACCAGTGCTCAAGAGCACAGTGATGACGAGGTTAAGTCATAGTTGAAGCGGTGACGCGGCCGTTTCGACCACGTCCTAAGGCCCCACCGGCTAGCGATGCTAACACCGAAGAGCCTGTAAGTCGGATGGAGGATTTCCCCTGTCAGCCTGTCTTCACCGGAAAGCAGAGGCGGAAGAGCTCCCGAGCCTTGAAACTAGCCATATTCATAACCTCGGCTGTACCGGGTAACCAAGTAACGGGTAGACACCCTAGAATTTCTTCTAACTTTCCGCTGCGGTTGTTTGACACATTTTGAACAGAGCGCATTCGCAAACACAGCTGCACCTGCTTAGTTAACCACAAAGAACATCTCCTATGCAGAGTTCTTTCTGTATTTCTCACTTTACATGCTCAAATGTCACCACTGTAGTTATCTCAACTCTAATGGCAGTTTAATCAACACACAGATATATGAATGAAAAGATAGCAATTTTACTGCCATTATGCTGTTAGCCAAATAAAATGTATAACATGTAAATACAATCATGCTGCCCCATCCCTCTCACGTAGACAACAGGTGGATCTTTGTATGGTTTCATCACATCTGGAGCTTCACTGCTTGAGAGAACAATGTCACCCAGGTTATTCATTTACACATATCGCTGTTTCAAACCCTTGCCACTAAAGCACAAAATACATGAAAATAAAAAGACAGTTATCTTTTGACTTAAAGTCATGAAAGAATAACAGGTACATCATCTTCATAGAACAGCCGCGTGTTCTATCTTTTGTTCGTCATTATGATTTTCTTGTATGTCAATAATATGTGTCAGCATGTCAAACTGTCATTTAAGCATTGCTTCAGTGTGTGCATGAATTGTAGGCCCTAAGGGTGAGGTCTTGGCTATGTCTGACTGTTGCTCGGGTGGCAAGAAAAGGGTTATGATCTCTAAATTGACACTCTAGTTCTTAGCCCACATTAAATAAATATCCTACTGTTTCATCTGGCATGGCGAACCTACCGGTCCCTCGGACAGCACCTTCTTGGAGGAAAATAACATCTTGGAGGTTTTCCAGTCAGGCTTTAAGAGGATGCATAGCACAGAGTCAGTCCTGTTACGAGTTTTTATTAATGACATCCTCCTGGCAAATGACACTGGAGACTATGTATGTCTCATACTGTTAGACCTGACTGCAGCGTTTGATACCGTGGACCACAGTATTCTGTTGGCTCGTTTACAGCACCTGATGGGCATTGACGGCAGTGCTCTTGAGTGGTTTCGATCCTACTGGGCCGACAGAACATTCTGTGTTCGCCTTGGGTGCGCCGAGTCCCGCACCGCCCCACTGTCATATGGTGTTCCGCAAGGATCTGTATTAGGCCCCATTCCATTCTCATTGTATCTACTGCCCTTGGGCTCCATCCTTAGAAAACATGGAATTTCTTTTCATTGCTATGTGGATGACAGTCAGATCTATGTCCCGCTTAGTAAAAAGGACGCTTTCTCATTGAGGCCTCTTTTGTCCTGTCTGGAAGAAATCAAAGCCTGGATGGCTTTAAATTTCTTGAACTTCAATGAGAAGAAAACAGAAGTTATGGTCTTTGGTCCCAGCAGCTCTTCTCATCCTGCCGACTTGGGTCCTCTGGCACAATATCTGAAGCCAACAGCCTCAAACCTTGGTGTCAAGATGGACAGTGACTTTAAACTGGACTAGCAAATTGCCGCTGTTGTTAAATCCAGCTTTTTTCATCTTAGACAGCTGGCTAAGGTAAAAAATCTATCTCAGCAGCACTTAGAAATGGTAATCCATGCCTTTGTTACATCTCGGCTGGATTATTGTAATGCACTTTATTTTGGGATCAGCCAGTCCTCCCTGCAGCGTGTCCAGCTTGTCCATAATGCTGCTGCTCGTCTCCTCACTGGTGCCCGGAAGAGGGAACACACAACCCCTATCCTGGCCTCTCTTCACTGGCTGCCCGTGAAATTTAGAATCAATTTTAAGATTCTTCTATTTGTTTTCAAATCTCTCAATGGTCTTGCCCCACCTTATCTCGCCGAGCTCTTGCACCCCTACACACCTGCCCGGTGCCTCAGGTCAGAAGAAGACACAATTGGAGGTACCAAGGGCTAAGCGGAGGCTTAGAGGAAATCGAGCCTTTGCTGTTGCCGGTCCCTCCCTTTGGAACGACCTACCACTAAATATTAGGCAGTCCCCCTCGTTATCCTCTTTTAAAACACATCTGTATTCTTTGGTTTTTGGCGCACCATGAGACTTGTTCTTGGTGTTTTGTGGTGTGTATGAGTTTGATGTTTAGCCTACTTATTTATGTATTTATTTATCTCTTTATTTACTACTTCTTATTTATTCACTGATGTAAAATGTATTTACTTGTAAAAAAAAACAACAACAAAAAAACTGTATTCGCACTTCAAAATGTTTGCTTTGTTCTTGTTTACTGCAAAACTGATGTTTATGTACAGCACTTTATATACAGCAACGCCTGTTCTTAAAGCGCTTTATAAATAAAGTTGAGTTGAGTTGCGTTGAAACAGGACTGACATGGCTTGATCTGATTCGCTGCAGATTGGCTCCTAACCATACAAGGAGCTGAGACCGGACTGACCTGGTCCTAACCATATAGAGAGATGAAAGAGACTTGACATTCCCTAGTTACAAGCCGATTGCATCAGTTCAAGAAAACCAAACATTAGATATTTGCCTCAAACAAATCATCCGTTCAAATAAAGTCAACTATCATACATGATAGTTTAACCCAGGCGTGACCCCAGATATGAGACAAGACCCAAACATTGCTCCTGCATGACTCAAGTCATGACATATTTGTACACTTTGGCGAGTGGTGTGATTTCTCATGGCTTCTCCTTAACTTGTCCACTTACAGTATATTTGTTTCTGTATCACAACTTCTACTGTAAGCAAAACGCACAAAAGTTATTTGCTGAACTGGAACGGGACCTCCAGGGATTAGAGAAAGAAAGCGGAGGAGATTGAAGTGTATAAATTACTCTTTACTCATATGAACAAACTGTGATGGTTCTGTTGTCTCTCTAGCAGTTCCGGAGTGTGGCAGGAGGCGGCGCCAACCTCGCAGGCAGAGGCCTGCTCCCACACCTGAGGCTCATCAGCCTGATGAGCCAACAACCTATTTAACCAGCCCCTCCTTTGGTTCTGTGCCGGAAGATTCCCTTGCCATACCTGCTACGTTTGCTTGTCTCCTCCTGCCACACCCTTGTTGTGTTCTAGTCCCTGGTCTCCGGCTTGTAGTGGTTTCTTGTTTCTCGTTCTACCGGTCTATTAAGACGGCTCTTTCTGTTGCTACTTTGGTTCCTAGTGTTTTATGTTGCTACTTTGCGCTTTTGTGTTTCTTCATCCCTGAACAAGGTGATTTTTGGTTGCTACTTTGTTTTCTAGAACTTTTTCCCTGAGCAAGGTGATTTTCTGTTGGTACTTTTGTGAACAATAAACTGTGGACTTTGTCGCTCACTCTGCATCCTGGGTCCTGGCCTTGCTTTGCCTCACGGCACATAACAGAATCTTCCGGCCATAATGGACCCAGCAGAGTCAGAGCGCTTAAGCAGTGCGCTTTCGGCACATGGAGCACTTGTTGGACAACACCAATCAACCCTGCAACAAGTGATGGACCATCTACAGCAACTCACCACCAGTGTGGACCAGCTGAACAAGCAGATGGCAGCCCTGAGTCACCAACTGCCGTCGTCCAGCTCCTCTGGTTGCTCGCCCTCTCCATCGGCGGCAACCCCTCCAGCCTCCCAGCCGTCTTCTCCCAGAGAGCCATTTATTCCGATTCCTGCTAGGTATTCTGGAGACTTAGGCACATGTGCTCAGTTTTTGCTACAATGTAGATTAGTGTTTAACCAGCAACCCAGTACTTATGCTACTGCCCAGTCAAAAATCGCCTTTATTATGAGTCTGTTATCAGGACAAGCGGCCGCTTGGGCCTTGGCAATCACAGAACAAGGATCGGCAGTGCTAAATGATTATGAACAGTTTACCGGAGAAATGAAACGCATTTTTGATCACCCGGTGCGAGGCAAGGAAGCAGTTGGCCAGTTGCTGGATCTGCGTCAAGGTAGCCACTCTGTCTCTCAATATGCATTAACTTTCCAGGTTCTGGCAGCCAGTAGCGGATGGGGGGACTCTGAGCTACAAACAATTTTTCAAAAGGGGCTCGCTGGGGAGATAAAAGATGAGTTGGCTTTAAGGGATGAATGTAACTCACTAAATGACCTTATTACATTAGCAACACGGATAGACAATCGGCTCAGGGAGAGACGGCGGGAGAGGAAGATGGACATGGCTCGTCGCTCGTCGACTTTCTCACCGTCCAGCTCAACCGTCATGGGGAACTCCACCGCCTCATCTCCGAGCACCGCTCCTGAACTCCATTCCAGCACGACACCTCGCGACGAGCCCATGGAGTTGGGCAGGGCTCGACTCACCCCTGTCGAACGACAGCGACGCATGAGGAGCCGACTGTGCCTGTACTGCGGCCAGGGGGGCCACTTCTTGGCAAGCTGCCCCGAGTTGCCAAAAGCCGGGGCTCACCAGTAGGAAGGGAGGCACTGGTGAGCCGAATATCTTCCCCCTCGTCCCCCCAAATACAGGTACCAGGTATGATTCACACGACACTTTGCTCGTTACCTGTCCAGGTGCTGATAGACTCCGGAGCCGATGACAACTTCATAGACATTGACTATGTTAAAAACAACAATCTTTCCCTGACTCCACTGACCTCCCCCAAGAAAGTTCTTGCAGTCGACGGGAGGCTTCTAGAAAGGGTTACACACAGAACCACACCCATTAAACTGACACTCTCTAGTAACCATCATGAAGTAATTGAGTTCTATGTGATTTCCTCCCCCCTCAACACCGCAATTCTAGGGATTCCCTGGTTGAAGCTGCATAACCCCCACATAGACTGGTCCACAGGCACGATTCGGAACTGGAGCAACTATTGCCATGCCCACTGTCTAAAGTCAGCCCTACCTGCCAGGGGTCCTAACTCTCCCCACTACTCAAAAGATATTGACCTAAGTAACGTCCCCAGTGAATACCACGATTTAGAGGCAGTTTTCAGAAAAGACTTGGCGTGCTCCCTTCCCCCACATAGACCCTATGACTGTGTTATAGAACTGCTCCCTGGGGCTCCACTCCCAACACACAGACTATACAACTTAACCAAACCCGAACGGGAAGCAATGGAAAAATACATCACAGAATCATTAGCTGCTGGACTTATAAGACCGTCTTCATCTCCATTAGGCGCAGGGTTTTTCTTTGTGGAAAAGAAGGATAAAACTCTGCGTCCTTGCATTGACTACACTGGCTTAAACACCATCACAGTTAAGAACAAGTACCCTCTGCCGCTCCTGGACGCTGCATTCAGCCCTCTCCACAATGCAATGGTGTTCACCAAATTGGACCTCCGAAACGCCTACCACCTGGTAAGGATACGCGACGGCGACGAGTGGAAAACTGCCTTCAATACCCATTTGGGACATTTTGAGTATTTGGTCATGCCCTTTGGGCTCACAAACGCTCCAGCAACATTCCAGTCATTTGTGAATGATGTACTCAGAGACCTGCTAGATAAGAATGTTTTTGCATATCTAGACGATATTCTCATCTTTTCTCGATCACATGAAGAGCATGTGGGGCACGTAAGAGATGTCCTGAGGAGGTTACTAGAAAACAAACTGTATGTTAAAGCTGAGAAATGTGAATTTCATGTTTCCACTGTTAATTTCCTGGGCTATGTGATAGAAAAGGGGCGGCTCAGGGCCAATCCCTCTAAAATCGAAGCGGTTAAAAATTGGCCTCTGCCTACCAATCGGAAGCAGCTACAACGTTTCCTTGGGTTCGCTAACTTCTATAGGAGATTTATCCGAAACTATAGTAGTATAGCTGCTCCTCTCACGTGTTTGACCTCAAACAAACTTCGCTTCGTGTGGTCTGCTGATGCTCAATGTGCTTTTAACCGTCTGAAAGAACTCTTTGGTAATGCCCCTGTTCTCGCCCACCCAGATCCCGAGCAGCAGTTTGTGGTAGAGGTGGATGCGTCAGATTCAGGAGTGGGGGCCGTCCTCTCTCAGCGCCTGCCTGCGGACCAAAAACTACACCCCTGTGCTTACTTCTCCCGCCGGCTTTCCCCGGCGGAGCGCAACTATGATGTGGGCAACCGCGAACTCCTGGCAGTGGTCCTAGCCCTCCAAGAATGGCGGCATTGGCTGGAGGGTGCAACTCATCCCTTCATTGTTTGGACGGACCACAAGAACTTGTCCTATCTTCGCACCGCCAAACGACTGAACTCTCGTCAAGCTCGTTGGGCTCTCTTCCTCGGACGCTTCAACTTCACCCTCACCTACCGCCCCGGCTTCTGAAACCTGAAACCTGACGCCCTCTCCCGGCAGTTCGCCTCTGGAGAGGAAGAGAGGGACTCAAGCACGATCCTCTCCCCTGAGTGTGTGGTCGGGGCGATGCGGTGGCGGGTGGAGAAGAAAGTTCAGGAGGCACTTGACAACCAACCAGTTCCAAATGAATGTCCTCCAGGGAAACTGTTCGTGCCACCTGCCGCCAGGACTCCTGTGCTCCTCTGGGGGCATACCTCAAGAATCGCTTGGACTCTCCCTGATCCAACAGCACTTCTGGTGGCCAACCATGGCTGCCGATGTTCGGGCTTTTGTTGCGTCATGCTCAGTTTGCGCCCGCAATAAACCTTCTCATCAAGCCCCGGCAGGCCTATTACGCCCCTTGCCCATCCCTTCTCGGCCATGGTCGCATATCGCGGTGGATTTCGTCACGGGACTTCCCCCATCCGAGGGCAATGACACAATCCTTACCATCGTCAACAGATTCTCCAAGTCAGTTCATTATGTCCCCCTCCCAAAACTCCCCACCGCCTTGGAGACTGCTAACCTGTATTCAGGCTCCACGGAATCCCCACAGACATCGTGTCGGACAGGGGTCCACAATTCACCTCTCAAGTCTGGAAGGCTTTCTGTCGGGCACTGGGGATCTCTCCCAGTCTCTCCTCCGGCTACCACCCCCAAACCAACGGTCAGATCAAGACCTGGAAACAGCTCTGCGCTGCGTAGCCTCACGCCTTCCTGCCTCCTGGTCCGCGCACCTCCCATGGGTGGAATACGCGCATAACACACTGATCAGCACTGCCACAGGCATGTCCCCATTTAAGGTGACCTCGGGCTACCAACCCCCTCTGTTTCCCAGCCAGGAGTCCGAGGTTGCCGTCCCGTCCATCCATGCCCACTTCCGCCGTGCCAGACGAGTCTGGAGGGAAGCTCGAGCAGCGCTGTCCAGGACAGCGGAGCGCAACCGACGCCTGGCTGACCGGAGGAGAACCCCAGCCCCCGACTACCAAGTGGGACAGCGTGTCTGGCTTTCCGCACGTGACCTGCCCCTTCAAGTGGACTCCCGCAAAATGGCTCCACGCTTCATTGGCCCTTTTCCCATTGACAAGATCATCAACCCGAATGCTGTCCGACTCCGGCTCCCGTCATCCCTCAGGATCCACCCCGTTTTCCACGTGTCCCTTCTGAAACCGGTCGTGGATAGCCCCCTCCAGCCACCCGCCCCACCGCCGCCTCCTCCCCGGATCGTTGATGGACACCCTGCATACACCGTGAATCGCATCCTTGATGTCCGCAGGCGGGGCAGGGGGTTCCAGTATCTCGTCGACTGGGAGGGGTACGGCCCGGAGGACCGCTCCTGGATCTCACGTGCCCTCATTTTGGACCCGCAACTGCTGCGTGAGTTCTATGCCCGTAACCCTGATAAGCCTGGTCGAACGCCGGGTGGCGTTCCTTAGGGGGGGGGGGGGGGGGGTACTGTGATGGTTCTGTTGTCTCTCTAGCAGTTCCGGAGTGTGGCAGGAGGCGGCGCCAACCTCGCAGGCAGAGGCCTGCTCCCACACCTGAGGCTCATCAGCCTGATGAGCCAACAACCTATTTAACCAGCCCCTCCTTTGGTTCTGTGCCGGAAGATTCCCTTGCCATACCTGATACGTTTGCTTGTCTCCTCCTGCCACACCCTTGTTGTGTTCTAGTCCCTGGTCTCCGGCTTGTAGTGGTTTCTTGTTTCTCGTTCTACCGGTCTATTAAGACGGCTCTTTCTGTTGCTACTTTGGTTCCTAGTGTTTTATGTTGCTACTTTGCGCTTTAGTGTTTCTTCATCCCTGAACAAGGTGATTTTTGGTTGCTACTTTGTTTTCTAGAACTTTTTCCATGAGCAAGGTGATTTTCTGTTGGTACTTTTGTGAACAATAAACTGTGGACTTTGTCGCTCACTCTGCATCCTGGGTCCTGGCCTTGCTTTGCCTCACGGCACATAACACAAACATGGCGTTAATTGTATTTTTTTTATTCTTTCATTAGAAATTCAGATTTATTTATTTTAGTAAGGCCATGCTATATTAAATAATGTCCCACGCTACCAGATATAAATTGTTAAAGTATATTTTTCCATAGCCTAAAACAGGGGTGGCCAGGTTTGGTCCTCGAGAGCCCACAAGCACACTTGATTCGTGATCAGGATTGTTAGCAGGCTTCTGCAAAGCTGGCTGATGAGCTGATGATTAGATTCAGCTGCGCTGAAGGAGGGAGACATGGAAGACAGGCTGGATAGGGGCTCTCAAGGATCGAACTTGGGCACCACTGGCCTAAAAGATGACGCTGGAAGCATTGGAGAGGTTGTAGGCAAAATAGAGGAACTTGTACTAGCATCACAGAACCTGAGTCCCAGATATTACAACAGCAATGAAAGAGCTCACCGGTGTTGCTTGAGGACAGAGTTGGCCTGAATACTGCCCAGATACAGATCATCAAGCAGGGGTTTAGCTGTGTCATACGCATGAGTAAGTGCAGTGAACAGTTTCCATCAATTGAATTTTCTATGCATCAGAACTTTGAACTTTTGATGCACAAAGTTTCTACTCAAGTGCAGCTGTTTTTTTTCATTGGCTGCAACACTTAATTAAGCATTTTGGAAAATTGTTTTCAAACACGTTTTAGGCAGAACAACGCCAGAGATAAAGCAGCTCCGGAAAGGCATAAAAGAAACCGGTGTTTGGCTTATCGTGTCAGCCGGAAGGGACGTGGCTGACTTGTTCTTCCTGAGAGAACACAAGTGCAATCCCCAGGTACGATGTCACTACTGCATACTGCATAGATGCATCACCAAAGAAACCAAGGAGTTGGGGGGTGGATGATAATTTGTTTTGCACACTGCAACGGATGACTGTTTGCCTATCGATGTGGGCTCCTACTGTGATTGTGTCATTGCCATACTCCGCCTGACGTAGGCATTCTCGAAATACCTGAATTTCTGTGACTAGGTCATGATTGATCACATCCAGTGGCCAACCGTGACTGAAGATGAGGACGATAAAGATTATGCACTTGAAACTAGGGGTGGGACAAAAAACCGATTCGACCGAACCATCGGTCGTCAAGGGGAGCTAAACGACCGTATCGGTAGCAGACTTGTCAACCGATACAAAATCCGCCAGGAATCCTTAGATACATTGCTTGTAAAGCTGTGGACCGGATATCGCGAGGCTGTGAATCGGTTTCGAGTGAGGCTTTATGGTTTTCATAACAATAGCAAGAGTTCTGCGCCGTGCTCGACTTGTTTTGTTTACATTTCAGTAGCATCACTATTCAAGCTACTTCCCTGTTTACAGAGAGCTAGCAAAGTAGCGCTCAGAGACGCTTCATTCCCCGGATGTTGTAAACATAATGCAAAGACGTTACGCACCTTGGGGAGGAGCCTACCGTCAACGCCGTGCTCGCGACACGGCGCGCGCGCGCACAACGAGTGACAACATGCAACAGTTAGCAGAAGCTAACCCATTGCTATCGAGTCCTCTTGGTGCACTTGTATGTCCCGGGCCGGTGTTGTGCCGCAAATGGCATCCCGCCTGAAAATGCATCCCCTCTCGCGGGAGCGCACTTACATCACTCACTTACGTCGCCCTAACCATACTTCGATTTAAAGTCATAGTGCCATGAAATTCACCCAGGTTGCAGGAGCCACTTTTGTTTATACTTTAGCGTTGGTGGTGGTTGAGAAGGTGTGTGTGTGGGTTTGCGTGTGTGTGTGTGTGTTTGGGTCTGATATATTTTGTACTTTTTTGAAACAGCGTTACGCCTGAGACAGCCACTTTTGTGTGTGCTTTAGCATGGGGGTGGGGGGGTCGTGATAAGACGCGAGGGTGGGGGGGTATAGATTATGTAGTTGTTGTTTTTTTAGACAGTGATATGCCTGAGACGAGCCACTTTTGTATGTGCTTTAGCGTGTGTGTTGGAATATAAACTGTCGCAAAAACAATACATGTTTTTAACTGAAAAGTATGTTCTGCTTTAAAGAAATTTTATTTTCTATTTTATTTTTATTATTATTATTATTATTATTATCAATTCAATCTCTGGTGTAATAACCTTATTTATTGATTGATTGATTTAATTATTTATTTTATTATCTGTTCTCATTGCTGCTGGACATGTAAATTTCCCAGAGGGAGCCATCCCAAAGGGATCAATAAAGTCAAGTCTAAGTCTAAAGCTTATACCCAAGTACTGTGCATTGCTTTGCAACGGGACAAGACAAGAAACAAGTGTTTTCTGCACATCTTCTAAGGACGTGCATGTCACCGTTTAAAACGTCATCCATCCAACCATCTTCACCCTTATCCTTGCTTGGGTCAATACTCGTGCTTTAAAAATATGACCATGTGGGGATGCAGTCCAGCAGGCATATTTAACATTCACCTTGCCTGAAATTGCATCCCCATGCATCTTTGGTTAGGATGCTCATGGGGACTTCAAATTCACCCCACTTACTCTTAGTAGTCCCCTGGGCCTCCCCTGAAAAGCATGTGAGGATTGGACAAACAGAAATGGATTTAGGGGGGGGGATGCATAATCAGGCAACCTGGGAAAAACGCATTGCCTGGAATTGCATCCCCATGCATATCTGGTTAGGATGCTCATGGGGACTTCAAATTCACCCCACTTACTCTTGCTAGTCCCCTGGGCCTCCCCTGAAAAGCATGTGAGGATTGGACAAACAGAAATGGATTTAGGGGGGGGATGCATAATCAGGCAACCTGGGAAAAACGCATTGCCTGGAATTGCATCCCCATGCATATCTGGCTAGGATGCTCATGGGGACTTCAAATTCACCCCACTTACTCTTGCTCGTCCCCTGGGCCTCCCCTGAAAAGCATGTGAGGATTGGACAAACAGAAATTGTTTTAGGGGGGGGGGGGGATGCATAATCAGGCAACCTGGGAAAAACGCACTGCCTGGAATTGCATCCCCATGCATATCTGGTTAGGATGCTCATGGCGACTTCAAATTCACCCCACTTACTCTTGCTCGTCCCCTGGGCCTCCCCTGAAAAGCATGTGAGGATTGGACAAACAGAAATTGTTTTAGGGGGGGGGGGGGGGGATGCATAATCAGGCAACCTGGGAAAAACGCACTGCCTGGAATTGCATCCCCATGCATATCTGGTTAGGATGCTCATGGGGACTTCAAATTCACCCCACTTACTCTTAGTAGTCCCCTGGGCCTCCCCTGAAAAGCATGTGAGGATTGGACAAACAGAAATGGATTTAGGGGGGGGGATGCATAATCAGGCAACCTGGGAAAAACGCATTGCCTGGAATTGCATCCCCATGCATATCTGGTTAGGATGCTCATGGGGACTTCAAATTCACCCCACTTACTCTTGCTAGTCCCCTGGGCCTCCCCTGAAAAGCATGTGAGGATTGGACAAACAGAAATGGATTTAGGGGGGGGATGCATAATCAGGCAACCTGGGAAAAACGCATTGCCTGGAATTGCATCCCCATGCATATCTGGCTAGGATGCTCATGGGGACTTCAAATTCACCCCACTTACTCTTGCTCGTCCCCTGGGCCTCCCCTGAAAAGCATGTGAGGATTGGACAAACAGAAATTGTTTTAGGGGGGGGGGGGGGGGGATGCATAATCAGGCAACCTGGGAAAAACGCACTGCCTGGAATTGCATCCCCATGCATATCTGGTTAGGATGCTCATGGCGACTTCAAATTCACCCCACTTACTCTTGCTCGTCCCCTGGGCCTCCCCTGAAAAGCATGTGAGGATTGGACAAACAGAAATTGTTTTAGGGGGGGGGGGGGGATGCATAATCAGGCAACCTGGGAAAAACGCACTGCCTGGAATTGCATCCCCATGCATATCTGGCTAGGATGCTCATGGGGACTTCAAATTCACCCCACTTACTCTTGCTCGTCCCCTGGGCCTCCCCTGAAAAGCATGTGAGGATTGGACAAACAGAAATTGTTTTAGGGGGGGGATGCATAATCAGGCAACCTGGGAAAAACGCACTGCCTGGAATTGCATCCCCATGCATATCTGGTTAGGATGCTCATGGGGACTTCAAATTCACCCCACTTACTCTTGCTAGTCCCCTGGGCCTCCCCTGAAAAGCATGTGAGGATTGGACAAACAGAAATTGTTTTAGGGGGGGGGGGGGGGGGGATGCATAATCAGGCAACCTGGGAAAAACGCACTGCCTGGAATTGCATCCCCATGCATATCTGGTTAGGATGCTCATGGGGACTTCAAATTCACCCCACTTACTCTTGCTAGTCCCCTGGGCCTCCCCTGAAAAGCATGTGAGGATTGGACAAACAGAAATTGTTTTAGGGGGGGGGATGCATAATCAGGCAACCTGGGAAAAACGCACTGCCTGGAATTGCATCCCCATGCATATCTGGCTAGGATGCTCATGGGGACTTCAAATTCACCCCACTTACTCTTGCTCGTCCCCTGGGCCTCCCCTGAAAAGCATGTGAGGATTGGACAAACAGAAATTGTTTTAGGGGGGGGGGATGCATAATCAGGCAACCTGGGAAAAACGCACTGCCTGGAATTGCATCCCCATGCATATCTGGCTAGGATGCTCATGGGGACTTCAAATTCACCCCACTTACTCTTGCTCGTCCCCTGGGCCTCCCCTGAAAAGCATGTGAGGATTGGACAAACAGAAATTGTTTTAGGGGGGGATGCATAATCAGGCAACCTGGGAAAAACGCACTGCCTGGAATTGCATCCCCATGCATATCTGGTTAGGATGCTCATGGGGACTTATAGCATGTAGCCTACCTATTGGTCTTTTTGTTTTTTGTTTTTAATGACAACGTATCAATCTGCGATGGGTGATGCAGTCACAGTAAACAGATTGATTGCTAGGTAGGTTTTCTCATTTGTTTCAGTGTTTACTTTTTAAAAAGAATATTACAACACTCTTTTATACATTTTTTCAAATGATGCATTTGATTGTCTATCCTTTAACCAATTGGTTCTCAACCTTTTTTCATTTATGTAACCACAGTGTAAGTATTTTTTTCTTCCAGCTATTGCCTACCCCCGAACCACTGCAAAGCATTTTTGGTTGAAAAGCATAAATAATTCAAATAAAGTGTTTTGATTTATTCAACTTTGGAACTTCAATTAATTAATCTCTTGAATTTTTTGAAAATAAAAATAGTTTACTAAAAAGAAATAACCAATTAAATGAATTATAGATTTATGCACACAAAAATAAATCACTATTCACTGTTTTCCTTTTGGTCAAAGATCTGTTCTCAAAAATAAATACCGGTAACTATCTTAATTTTAAATAAAGTTTTTACATGATTGACAGGTGATGCTCGGTGGGTCGAACCATTCTCTTATGGGGTAGATCAAAATTTTGAAGTCTATGAAGTTGAATAACATTTGTTTTATGAACTTCTATTTTATTGAATTATTTGCATATTTTAGTAATTATTTTTAAAGCATTTTTGCATGGATGCTACTTTTTAATTTTGTTTTTTTAATGTCACGAACCCCCTGGAGTTCTTTCACGTTCCCCAAGGAGAGGCCTATAACCTCATTTCACCAAACAGAGGTCTAGTATTATTATGAAAATGGAGCCTTCACTCTATAACGTAATTCTAACGTACAAAACCAAAGGGCTATATTCGGCGGGCATATCAAAAAAGGAAAAAAATGAAATTCGTCGAAAGTCCGCAAAATATGACGTGGAAGGTGAGTGGTATTTTCAGAGACTAATTAAAGTCATTTCAAGTAGTACGTCGTTAAAATCTGACGGCCAAATGGCGAAGTTGCCTTGGTTTAGGGTACTACAAAAAGTAATACGACCAGAAAAGGAAATCATGCACGCATTTTGCGTGTTTCTTTCGACTGTAAGCGGACATAAGTACTATAATTAAACGTCAAAATCAATTAACAGAATGTTCTTCTCTTCACAATTAAGCTTGGTTGGAGACAAGAAAAGGTGGAATAATGGAAATGACAGCTAATGCTACTCCCCCAAATGTACAAATAACTTTTCTAATTTCTGTACATGTCCTATACAGGTGAATTTATTCTACACCAGTAATTACGCATGTCTCCCCAAGAAACGGGTGCAAAACACATTCAGCGACATGTGTTGGCACTATAGAGAGCTTTCCAAAACAATATTGGCTGCTGCTATGTTCCTTCTGAGATGTTCTCATATTATTTCTGTTGAAACATAAAAGATATAAAAACTTTTAATACATCCCTATAATTTTCCTCTTTAAGACAATACTAGTTATGTTATCAATGATTAAAAATAATTGCAATGGTTATTGCAGCAAATCACACACAATAATCCCTACTTGCAGTAATATTTGCTTTGCCTGTGTGTCCCCACCCCCCTTTCTCACTTGTTCTTTTTTTTTTTTTTTTTGTTTTGTTTTGTTTTGTTTTTTAAACCAAGCCACAGGTTTCTCTCTAAATTAATAATAGGATAGAAATTTAAATAGTAAATAGTAAAGTATTTCTAGGAGTTAATATGCTTTCCATTTTCTTTTTCAGGAGAGCATTTGTACTACAAAGCTAAAGCCAGACAAAGCAAAATCAAAGTTGTGTGTGGGTCGGAAGAGGCCAATGATATTTTCATCGACTTTCCTGCCAGTGCGACTGGAGCTCACACTGGGCAAAAGAAGACACGGCATGCCATTTGTCAAAGATTTTACTGGCCCGGAATGGCTGCTGATATTGATAATGGGTAATCCCACAATACTGCAAGCTAATATGCTTTAAATAAAATTCTACGAGATTATTTTACACAGTTATTAGTGCATGTGCTTTTATTTTCACACAGAACATGGAATATCATCAACCACAACCACAATGCTAGCTGATGGCAACATTTTCATGTACATGTGTTCTTTGCAGGTATCACAATGTACAGTTTGCCAGGCCAGCCAGAAAATGATAAAAAAGGAGGTGCAGTATACTCCTATAAAGGTAAACATTCTGTAGATTTATTATACGACATAGCTTATCATCTATGGTTCACAGAAGAATTGCTAAAAAATTGTAATTTGAAACCCAATAGGGAGGTTAATTACTTCTGCACAACAGCATGTTAACATATTAAGATAGGGGTTGGCATTTCTTTTTATTTACACAGGCAATTATTTAAATTGTTCCCAAGGATGGTGATCTTAATCTGATTTTCTTTATTCTTCTTTTTTAGGTCACACACCCTTTTGAACTTGTGGGCATGGACCTGATTGGAAAACTTACAAAAACAAAAAATGGGAATGAATACATTTGTGTAATGATAGATTATTACACAAAATGGCCACAGGCATATCCACTTCCGAACAAAACTGCTGCACAAGTATCGTCTTGCATATTGAAATTTTTTCATCAGTTTGAGGCACCAAAGAGAATATTGACGGACCAGGGGAAAGAATTTGTGAATGCGGTAAATACTGTATCAACTGTATACTGTAAAACTGTAAAACTTCACGGAGTGCATTTAATTATGTACTGTACACACACACACACACACCCCTACACACACACACACACACATACTCGCTTAAGTCCATTTCGGGGACACCATTCTGATACCCTACCTTTGAGGACACCACTTTCTGAATGTCTTAGAAAGATGCAAGTTGGTGTAATACAACACAAAAAAATCACAGAATGTAAAAATCACCTGGGAATTGAGCTTCCATCAAGATTTCACAGACCTGAATTTTTACCTTGAGATTGGGGACAGGGGAATTTTAATGTCCATTTTGGGGACCTCAGCAATACACGAATACACAAACTAATTCAAGTCACCTTTGAGGACCTTACCTTCCTTTGGGGACAAAGGTAAAAATACTATGTACATCATACATATTTAAGCATCCAGCAGTGAGAATCAATCTCAACACTGTTGAATACAGTATATGAAGGAGTTCACCTCTGAATGAAACCAAAATCACCTCAGACTGACAAGAAATGATCATTACATGTATAATCATTTCATGTTTTAAATGAGGGTGTGGCAATTTCCTCTGATGGCACCTTAAAAATCAACACCAAATACCTGCAAAAACAAAAAACATTTCCATAATAAAGACAATCAGTATGTTTCTATGCTTCCAGAATTGTGACCCAATTTCTTGACAGAAATGGTCTGTTGTGATTGTTTCTGCTGTATGTTGTTTTTAAAGTGATACTTTGCTAATATTGCTATTTTTAGTCAGATTTAATACTTTGCCTATCATGAATAACATTTTTAATGTACAGTTATTTGAAAATGCATTTAGTGAAATAACAGTATATTCAACACATACAACAAAGACATCGAACCAGTGTTGGAGGGATGCACTGTTAAAGAAGGAGGAAAAAAAACCCAACAAATTAGAATTTGGTGTCAGTTTATATTTAACAATATATACAACAACATAACAATATAACAATATAACAAGCAAAATATAACATTGGTGTACCAATACTATCCGAACAAGTGAGGAGAGTGCATCACTTATAGGAGGATTTCTTAAAATAACGAACCAAGAGACTTAGCATTTGGCAGAAGCCCTTCTCTTTAAGGTCGTAATGCGGTTTCTGACAAAGTTTTTGACACCAGTCCAAGTGCGATTTTTTAGGGCATGTGGTTCAGAATTAATACAGCGAAGGCAGTCCAACTTTTGTGGTACCTGGCATTTATGGATGAAGTGCATCATGTGCTTTTCGACAGCATATATTTCAGCATCGGTCCACTTACGTTTGGTGATGCCTCCTGTCATCTGGGAAACTCCCATATCTGTTAAAAGACAAACGCTGTCAAAAAATTTCAGTCCAAATTAAAAAAGTCAAAACATGACCTCTGCTCTTTTAGTTCCAATGTTGAATGCAAGTACGACATTGGTAAAGTAATACTGTTCCTTGTCTTCATAGGACCAAAGCTTAAAAATTAAATATACCTTTAAAATTTTAGCCTGGTCTATAGAGCGATGAGTGTTCACTCAAAGAATGCAAAGATGTAATCTCCCTTCTCCACGGGTTTTCATTTGAATAAAATGCAAAAATAGGCTTACTCGCCATTGTTAAGAAATGCAGCCACCGGTGGCCTAGTGTTGCACAGGATACCAGTATTAGTACCGTACCTCATTGTTTCAGTGTCAAAAACTGCTCGGTATCACTTTTTTTTTTTTTTTTTTTAAATAGCACCGGTATCTAAAATATATGTAGTCTACATTGTAGACATCAGTAAGTGGCACACCTCTTTAGTGCGTGAAGGCAGGAATATTGCTGCAAGCACTCCGTGACGTGCCAAGTGTTACATGGAGTTTTTTGCCTACATGGCCAACAGTCACAGCAAACCTGTAAGGCTTTTTTTAAGTTACTGTGGCTCGAGGCGAGGACAACTTCAATATGGCCAAGCACCTCGCTAATGGATGTGTCCCATTAAAAAACAAAAACAACAAAATTGTAACCACTGCCATTCTTATTTGAACTATTATTCTTATTATTGCAACACGGACCTATTATATGTTCCTTGTTTAAAAAAAAAAAAAAAAAAAAAAAAAAAAAAAAAAAAAAAAAATGAAAGAGTCTCTTGAATTTACAGAATACATACACGTAATGGTGCACGGTCAGTATTAGGGATGTTCGATACAATTTTTTTTCTCCAACTGATAATGATATCAAATATCGATACCACTAGTCAATAAAATTCCCCACCCATAAATGACAGATTATTTTAAAGAAAGACATCTATATCCCAATATATTATTTTTCCTTAAAATTGCATGAAGTTAATGGCAATTTTGTGTTCATATAATTTCTTGTCCCGTTTCGTAAAACGGCTGCAGGAGGGTGGCATTTAAATGTATCGGTCACCGCCGTGAGTACTGACACCTTAAAATAAGACTGGTATTGGCACCGATACCCGATATCAGTAGTCACCCATCATAGACAGTGGGATGCCACCTCTGTTTCAATTTGAGCCAGGAAAAACCCTGGTGTTGAGCTTAACTGCATTTTTGCTTTGTTCCTTGTTTCTGTAAATAACAGGAGAGTCAACTAAATTAAACCATGGTTACTGCAGTCTATCCATTATTTTCATAACCTTCCAAATGAACACCCATACTTATTTTACAGAACCTTACCTAGGAGAATCAATTACGTAGTATAGGCCAGTGAAAACCAAAATCAATTACGTAGTATAGGCCAGTGAAAAACAGTTTCTCTATCTAATTTTTGTTTGTACCTTCAATGAGAGTGGTCTTGGAAGAAGATGGAAGGGATGTTGCAGCCTCTTCCTCAACATCTGCTTCCCCTGTAGCTTCTGGGACTGTGAGATCACTTTCCTCATCGCTTGATTCCTCTGGGTCTTGTGTAGAGTCAACTTTTTCTGAAAATAGAGCAAAAACATTGAAGATTGTAGCTTTCAAAGAAGTGTTCTGTTAACGTGTGAGAGAACAAGCTAATTTAGCAGAAAGACAATCTTGACTTGGCAGCATTCACAATATGTTGTACCAATAAACACACATCCATACCTTGCGGGTCAATCTGAACGTCATCAAGGGTTTGACCTTTATACTGGGAGAGGGTTCCTTGCTCCACAGCTAACAACATTTTGCTCATTTTGGCAAGCTGTAGTGTTCCTTGTGGTAGTCGATAATACTGCCTGTGCACACGAATGTCATGTCCCAGAAAGTCCGCAAGTTGGTCTGCTTCATTTTCTTGAAGATTAAGAACCTGTGACATTGTAGCTATGTGCTTCCTGAGCCTTGTTGATGTTAAGGCCTCTGGATTTTTAGCACCACTCTCCTTTGCAAGCTTTTGGATGCACTCTCCCCCTCTGTAAGCAGTCATGGCTTCCGGTCTTCCAAACATGAATACATTTTCTTTTAAGACTCCACACATCTCACGGGTTTGAGCTAGGAGCTCCATGGCTGAGACCATTGATGGTTTTAGGAGCACAGGGACACCTCTTCCTCGTTTCCCCCTGATTTCTAATCTAGTGAAAAACTCGCACATCTTGTTCTCCAGAGGGGTGAGACAGGCTGCCATGTCCTCGTTATGTTCCAGCTCTTTCCTTTCTACGAAAGTAGACAGTTCCATTCTTGACACCTCTCCTTCTCTTCTTCTGTTGAAAATTATCACCTGAGCCAGTGTCACTTTCGCCAGTGCTGCATAATTACTCGCAGAAGGACAGAGTTTAAGCATTCTTTCTGCAACTTCTCTACTCTTTTCCACATGTTCGTCCAAAAGTTTGACATCTTCAGTGAAAGGTAAAATCTGTGGTGCATTCCACTTTGCCTCTGTCATTGTCGTCGTCGCACCTCTGCTAATCAATGCCTTCCATCTGAAATTTTTGATTGTCTTAAATTCTCTAGCATATTCCAACAAGCACTCATCTCTGTCAACTGAAGACAAACTATCACTTTCAATCAGCTCACTAAGTACACCCAGACTGTGACCAATTTTTAAGGCTAAGGAGGGTTTTTTGTATGTGTTGTTTTCCGAGTTGTGCCCAGCCAATACCTTCACTGCAGTTATCACACGATTAAAGTTTGCAGGATAGATGAGCTCCACTGCCTTGCGAATAGATGAATTCTTCCGGGCCTCTGTCAGCAGTCTACCAAGTTCTCTAAGTCTTTGCCTTATGTAGTCATGTCGGTTCTTTCTTGATCCATTTAGATCAAAGAGATGCTGTCCAAACTTTAAGAGTAGGTCGTCGTCATAGATCACACGAGTCACCTCATCGTAGATCATGCAGGAAAGTACAGTTTTTAATCCGTCACTAATTTCACATGCTACTGCAGTTTTTAATGCACATCTTGATTGAACTCGCTTTTTAGAAACACCTAATTCCTTCTCAGATTTTTTCTTGGCAGGACAGATTTTAATGTGCTTCCAGATTGTTTTCTTGGCATAGAGCCCTTGGCAATGAAAACAATGGATAAAATCGGAACCTTGTTTTCTTTCCCGAGGTCTATAGCAGGCCTGCAGATCTCCTTCTCCACTCCTCACAATAAGAGAATTGTGAGCATAATTTCCACGGCGTCGTAAAATATTCAACTCATCTCGTCTTGCCTGTGAATTCTTTGGATGCATGAATGCTTTCGCAACCTCTTCTTTATCTGCATGCTTAGCTTCTAGATGTCTTGCAATTTTTGATGAGGGCGTTAGACAATACAGACAGTAGTTCCGTTTATCATATACTCTCTTAATTTTAGAGTTTGAGGGTGGAGACACTTTGATAGATTCTGAAATACACTGGACTCTGCTTTTTTTCAGAGGACTTTGGTTTCTTGTCCCAGAGACCTTAAGTAGGCTCCTCTTCCTTGAAGTGTTTGTCTTTGTCTTCTCAGAGGTTTGAGCATCAATAGCTGAATTAGCCAAAGATGGGAAGACAGATGAAGATGATGTTTTCTCCAGTGGACACAAGTCTATGCTATCGTCAGAGTCGAACATATTTTGTTTTTCTGTTTCTGGAATATAATCTTTATCATCATAGTCTGTATCATCAGAGATCTCCGGTGATTCGTCCAAACATGTGGAAGACTGAAGAAAAGAAAAAGTGTACAGTTACCATAATGTATTGAGGAAAAACGTTTCTTTGTAAATCACATCTTTTTTTTTGTCTGTAGAATGTGAAAAAATAAGACATTCACATAAGGACATATATAAAGGCCAAACTACTCATGTCATTACAGATTAATATAAATTTTATCCTATTTTTTCACGCATGAAAATCTAACAGTGATAACTTGTATTTATTAACCTTACCTGAGGACTATTGGCAACATTTAGGATATCATCTGTGACTTCACATAATGGTGTCTGCTGAAATGACAAATACAAAAAATGATTACAAGAAAAAAAAAAAAAAAAAAAAAAAAAAAGAAAAAAAAATGCTAAAAATAATTTCACACTTAATTTTATAGGTGTTCAGGTGACTGCATCTATGGCAGGACATTTCAACTTAACATTGTCTATCCATAATTTTGGGGTCATTCAAAACAGCCAATTTGCCCTGACCTAATTGGTCCAGGCATTACTACAAACATACCAAACCATACTATTTGTTTGTTCAAATCACACCACACAAGGAACGTTATTACGATAGCCATGTGGACCGATAATTTTAGGGCCAATCAAAACAGAGAGACACGCACAATATGCCATAACCTAATTCACTAAAGGAATTTTTTGGGCTCCTCCACCCCACCACTTTTCAATACAATAATGACCTGTCAAATCTGTGTCTTTACAATTAATTTAAAAATACAACATGTTTTATCAAATTCAATTAACCATTCAGCCCTAATCAGTGCATGGTACAACGGTGTGGGAGAAACTGGATCTTACCTGAGGCCTGTCGCCAGCATCCATCCTGTCATCTCCCACCTCGAGAGGTGGTGTCTGCTGACAAAGATCAAACGTATAGGAATAAAAAACATGATAGAGAAAACAACATTACACAATGATATTTTTAGATAATTTTATATGCTTATATTTTACGGCTTCAGGTGACTGCGTTTGTTGCATTTTGGGACATTTTTTAGCGTCAAGCTAACTGGTCAAAGTTGAACGTGGACAATCCATACTTTTGGGGTCATTCAAACACTTCATGTCCAAGTCCAACTGAAAACAATACTGCAGCTATGGCTACCCATACTTTTTAAGTCATTTAAAACAAAGACACGCTTGATACTCAAATCATACTGGGGGACAGCAATTACGATAGGTGTGGCTTTTCATACTTTTCGGGTCATTAAAGACACAGATACACACTTGACACCAAAGCCTAATTGGGGACAGTCATTGTGACACCCCCGGTCTAGACATACTTTTGGGGTCATTTTACATATATGCACACACACTTGATACACAAGTCAGATTGGGGACAGTCCTAACTCTTGTAGCTATAGCGATCCATACTTTTGGGGTCATTCAAAAGACACTAGCACACACACTTGATACCCAAGTCAAATTGGGGACAGGCATCACTATTGTAGCTTTAGCGATCCATACTTTTGGGGTCATTCAAAAGACACTAGCACACACACTTGATACCCAAGTCAAATTGGGGACAGGCATCACTATTGTAGCTATAGCGATCCATACTTTTGGGGTCATTCAAAATACACTAGCACACACACTTAACACCCAAACCTAACTGGGGACAGTCACTGTAATAGCTATATCTATCCATACTTTTGGGGTCATTCAAAACACACTAGCACATACACTTGATACCCAAGTCAAATTGGGGACAGGCATCACTATTGTAGCTTTAGCGATCCATACTTTTGGGGTCATTCAAAAGACACTAGCACACACACTTGATACCCAAGTCAAATTGGGGACAGGCATCACTATTGTAGCTATAGCGATCCATACTTTTGGGGTCATTCAAAATACACTAGCACACACACTTAACACCCAAACCTAACTGGGGACAGTCACTGTAATAGCTATATCTATCCATACTTTTGGGGTCATTCAAAACACACTAGCACATACACTTGATACCCAAGTCAAATTGGGGACAGTTATCACTACAGTAGCTATGGTGATCCATACTTTTGGGGTCATTCAAAACACACAAGCACACACAATTAACACCCAAACCTAAATGGGGATTGTCATTGTGATAGCTACGCCCATCCATAATTTTGGGGCCATTTTAAACAAACTGAGGAACACACTTGCTACTCATGGCATGGAATGTATCACCTGCAAAAAGTTGGGGAACACTGTATATCCATTATTTTTGGGGGGGTGAAATGCAATTAGATCATTTTCCACACTCGTTCAGCCCTAACTACAACACGAAAAATCAGTTTAGCCGAAAACAATACATGAAACAGCAGTTTTAGAAACTGGATCTTACCTGACATCTGTCGCCAGCACTCATGTCTTCAGCAACTTCAAGAGATGGTGTCTGCTCAAACAAGAATAGACAATATGGAAAACATGACGGAGCAACCCTAACATGGCACAATACGATACTTAGGCTGCTTTTGGGTCTATTCATAACGAGAGAAATTTTCATGACCTAATCTGGGACAGTTGTGTGAATATAGGTCGAAAACGTTTTGCAAGTCATTGTATTTGTTTATACGTTAATACAATGCTCCAACTACATTTGAGCTGTGGTTTCGTAAAAACAAACAATTCCCCCTATATTAAATGATAGAAGCAGTGTGTAGTAGAACCTGTATTTTACCTTAGGTCTTTTGCTAGCACTCGTGTCTTCAGCGGCCTCAAGTGATGGTGTCTGCTCAAAGACGAAAAGAAAGTATATGGAGAACGTGAGAGCAATCATAACATAGCACAATTAGAGAGATATATAGGTCGAAAAATATTTGCAAATCCTGTTGTATTTGTTTACAATGCCCCAACTACTTTTGAGTCGGGGTTTTGTAAAAACACACAATTTCCCCTATATTAAATGATAGAAGCTGTGTCAAGTAGAACCTGTATTTTACCTTAGGTCTTTTGCTTGAACTCGTGTGTGCAGCGGCCTCAAGTGATGGTGTCTGCTCAATGACGAAAAGAAAATACATGGAAAACGTGAGAGCAATCATAACACAGCACAATAAGATACATACTTTTGGGTCTATTCAAAAGAAGACAGACAAATTATCACCTAATCGGGGACAGTTACAGGTCGCAAAAAGATTTGCAAATCATATTGTATTTGTTTACAATGCACCAACTACTTTTGAGTTGGAATTTCGTAAAAACACACACAATTTTGCCTATATTAAATGATAGAAGCAGTGTGTAGTAGAACCTGTATTTTACCTTAGGTCTTTTGCTCGCACTCATGTCTTCAGCGGCCTCAAGTGATGGTGTCTGCTCAAAGAGGAAAAAAGAATATATGGAAAACGTGATAGAGCAATTATAACATGGCACAATAAGATACATATATATAGGTCGAAAACGATTTGCAAACCATATTGTATTTGTTTACAATGCCCCAATTACTTTTGAGTTGGGGTTTCGTAAAAACACACACAATTTCGCCTATATTAAATGATAGAAGCAGTGTGTAGTAGAACCTGTATTTTACCTTAGGTCTTTTGTTCGCACTCGTGTCTTCAGCGGCCTCAAGTGATGGTGTCTGTTCAAACAGGAAAAGAGAATATATGGAAAACATGATAGAGCAACCATAACATGGCACAATAAGATACCGGTACATATATATAGGGCGAAAAAGATTTGTAAATCCTATTGTATTTGTTCACAATGCCCCAACTACTTTTGAGTTGGAGTTTCGTCAAAACACACAATTTTCCCTATATTAAATGATAGAAGCTGTGTCAAGTAGAACCTGTATTTTACCTTAGGTCTTTTGCTTGAACTCGTGTGTGCAGCGGCCTCAAGTGATGGTGTCTGCTCAATGACGAAAAGAAAATACATGGAAAACGTGAGAGCAATCATAACACAGCACAATAAGATACATACTTTTGGGTCTATTCAAAAGAAGACAGACAAATTATCACCTAATCGGGGACAGTTACAGGTCGCAAAAAGATTTGCAAATCATATTGTATTTGTTTACAATGCACCAACTACTTTTGAGTTGGAATTTCGTAAAAACACACACAATTTTGCCTATATTAAATGATAGAAGCAGTGTGTAGTAGAACCTGTATTTTACCTTAGGTCTTTTGCTAGCACTCGTGTCTTCAGCGGCCTCAAGTGATGGTGTCTGCTCAAAGAGGAAAAGACAATATATGGAAACCATGATAGAGCAATCATAACATGGCACAATAAGATACCAGTACATATCTAGGTCAAAAAAGATTTGTAAATCCTATTGTACTTGTTTACAATGCCCCAACTACTTTTGAGTTGGGGTTTCGTAAAAACACACACAATTTCCCCTATATTAAATGATAGAAGCAGTGTAGTAGAACCTGTATTTCACCTTAGGTCTTTTGCTTGCATTCGTGTCTTCAGCGGCCTCAAGTGATGGTGTCTGCTCAAAGAGGAAAAGACAATATATGGAAAACATGATAGCACAAACATAACATGAATAAGTTACAAGATGACATAAATGACCCAATACCTTTTTGCGCCAAGGCCAGTCTGAATTTCCGTAGTTATACGACAATTCTTCACCTGGAGCGATGTCTCGGATTGCAAAAAGGCAAAGATGTGGCAAACCACCAACTTCAATAACCTTCATCTTGCAGTTTGGCTTTATGTGGTTGTCATTTACGAGCCTTCCCAATGACTGGTCTTCATCTGATGCATCAAGACTGGAGGGGGGGAGGGAAATAAGAGTGGAAGCTGCCTGCCCAGTATAGATATGATTCAAATGGAAAAGGGAAGTCTAGAGTTTGAAGTTTTATCTAACGGCTGAGCAAAGGCATAGATCATGCCTGATCTATGCATTACGTAGTACTCATTCATAGCGAATGTTGACTACACATCTGTGTTTGTTTTTTTTGTCCATAAACATTCCAAACAACTCAACTCAAGTTCAGATAGAGAAATACTTACCACCAACCTTTACCTCTCCAGTTGAAATAAAATAGGAAGACTGCTTCTTGTTCATTACGCTCCAAATTTTGCTCAAGACCTTGTTCACAAAGCTTTCCACGGTACTCCAGCACAAATTCTTCTTTGGTAAAAGTCTGTGTAGCAACCACACCTCGACCTTGAGGAGAGGCGAGAAAAAAATAAAAATAATCTAATCAACAGTAGTCGTAATTAGTCGACTAATCAGAACATACAGCATTTTGCACCAACAAGCAAATGCGCTTTTTAAAACCATCATTAGTTAACAATTTGAATTCTTTAAAAGTATAGACAAATAATGAAGATAATTAAGATTATATACATTGAACTTTGATTAGATTTTGCAGCTTGTACCATCATTCCTGACATGTTTATTAAAGATGGAGACAAACTGATGACAAAACTGTGACTTTAGATTTTTTTTTTGGCTGTAAATATTTTGAAATTGAACCAAAACTATGCAGACTGGCACCAATACTGTGAAACTGTACATGACTATCACGATACCAGAAACATGCTTTTTAAATGCTGCCATGAAAGGAAGGTGTGAATCGTATTAAGTATTTTAGTTGATATTTGCCCTTTAGCTTCTGACTCAGTTGTTAACATGGGTTAGCGCTAAAGACTAAAATAATCTATTCAGAAAATACTAATTTAATATATATTTTAACCCTATTTTATATTGTGATATACAGTGGTCCATCCCTACTTCGCAGTTCACTTATTGTTGATTCACTCTATCGCAGATTTTTACCACCAATTTCAATGGTGAGTACCCCATAAAATTATTTATGCTGCTATTTGTCCTTTTTTGTATGAGTAAATATAGACAGCGCTTTCTTGTATTTAACACAATCTATGACACTTTTAATCAAAATATATAATATTTGGTAAATTAAGAAACGTGTCATGACAGGTTTAAAAAAAAAAAGTTAACATTTTACTTTTTAATTCTTAGCAAGTCAGTGTCGAGCTATTTTTATAACAGGTCAAAGTTTTTCATACGTGTCACTTTATTTAACCACTACGACCTCGAGGAAATTCACCACACCCGTAACAAGTGAGGGAACACTGTATACCATTAGCATAGGGCTGCAATTGATATCGTAATGTGAATTTTTCCCCATATCAAATGGTGTTTCCAAACAAAATACACAAGTACTGAATTAGTGTTGCCTCTGATAACAAGATCGACTCAAAGATCAATGCTACTTTTGATACTTCATTTGATGTGCTGTATTTGCATCATCATAAAGAAAAGCGGTGGTATTAATCAGCACACACACAAGGAGCAAAGTGGCAAAATCTCCACACAGCAAAACAAAATGTACACACAAGTCACATTTTGATCTAAAATCTATTAGTGGCCACCAAAATGAATCTGTAGCAGCCTACTACAGATGCATGTATGTGGAAAACATGTCTTAATTTGCAGTTGGTTAATTGCAGCTATGAGAGCCATTCATATCATGCACATAAACAAAGATCAAATTAATGTCTTGAAAAATGTATACTCACCTTTGAATGGGTTAATGAAGGACTCTCTAAGTCCCATCTTATCCTTTTCCAATAGTACATGCTGCTCAGCATCTTTTTGTGGAGTGACCCGATTCCTCCGCCTTTGCACTGTTCTTCCATTGTTTGCCATCTTTCTATGGCAAAGAGGGTTTTGGTTATCAAGGCGGATTATGTAACTCACTCTGAACATTATCTTAAAAAGTCTACATAAACATATCCAAAATTACACACTCATAGTTCCACACCTCATGCTTTAGAGACTGCAGCTACACATTTGTTTCCCATTATGAACACATTTACCAATTAATGTCATCTTCTAGGTGAATGGCAGTTAGTCCAAGAAGTAAAATGGATGAAACTTAACCACAGGGAGTAGACAGAGATTTGTGTGTCATTCGGGCCCCCCCAAATCCAATTTAAGAGACACACCAATACAGTAAATACTATATGTGTATCATACATACAGCCAAACGTTTTTGCCACGTGACATTCATCAGAAATCTAGCCGACCGCTCCAGTGAGAGAGACCACTGTGCGTATGCACCTTTTTGGCACAATACAAAAGGAGAAGAGGTAATTAAGCCACAATGAGCATTAACGATGTCAGCCATTATTTTACCCAGTTCATCTACTGTTCTGTCTTTCTGGGGTTAAAGACTTCTACACTCTGCCCTGGTATTATCCACGAAGTCAAAATGTGTCCATATGTGCGTCTTTTTCTGTCGCTCATTTTGTAAAACAACGTGTCATCAGCTTGACTTGACTTGACTTCGTGTTCACTCCTTTCTCTCTTGCGCTTCCCTGCATATAAATTGCACCCCCACGTGAGGTGTCCTCCCGCCCCCTACAATTGACCAATTACGAGCGTGCATGGTAAAGAGCAAGCTGGAACTGGAGCTTCGACTAATTAGGGCATGAGGCCAGTTTGAGGTAACTTCCCCACCGCCAACCTGGCCAGTACGGAATGAACGAGAAGAGAGAAACTTCCCCTCCCCCCCTCCTTGGCCACTGGCCAGTAGCGAGTGAGTGAACGAGAAAGAGGCTACAGGCAGAAGCCTACTGTCCACCTGTTCGCAAACGACATCAGTAATGCTGAGACGGTTCGCATAACAAAATATATGCGTTACTAGAGGCATATTTTTGACCAAAAATTTGTTCGTAATTTAAAAACTTAATTTAAAAAAAAAAAAAAAAAAAAGTGCTGGCCAGTACGGAATGAACGAGAAGAGAGAAACTTCCCCTCCCCCTCCTTGGCCACTGGCCAGTAGCGAGTGAGTGAACGAGAAAAAGAGGCTACACGCAGAAGCCTACTGTCGTTCACCTGTTCGCAAACGACATCAGTAATGCTGAGACGGTTTGCATAACAAAATATATGCGTCACTAGAGGCATATCTTCGACCAAAAATTTGTTCGTAATTAAAAAAAAAAAAAAAAGTGCTGGCCAGTACGGAATGAACGAGAAGAGAGAAACTTCCCCTCCCCCCCTCCTTGGCCACTGGCCAGTAGCGAGTGAGTGAACGAGAAAAAGAGGCTACACGCAGAAGCCTACTGTCGTTCACCTGTTCGCAAACTACATCAGCAATGCTGAGACGGTTTGCATAACAAAATATATGCGTCACTAGAGTCATATTTTCGACCAAAAATTTGTTTGGAATTAAAAAAGCTAATTAAAGAAAAAAAAAGCGGGGTGGGTGGGTGGGGGGTAGTTTGTTTGGGGGGGAATTTTTCGTAACTGGAGATTCCGCTGCATTTTAGGACAAGGCTTGTTAGCGCAAGCCTAATGAGTTTGAAATTTCCTCTAACTTAGCGAGGTCAAGGCTGCAAGCTCCAGTCAGCAGTATGCCAACAAACAACGTGCAATGTCTTAGGTTACTGAAAAATATCTAGCGCCCTCGAATTTACAGGCATATCAGTCAGTATATGGAAAATGCTGCTCAAAAAGCGATCGTTTTAAAATACTTAAGACAGTTTAGTAGCCTACCTTCGAACAGAACGGCGCCAACTCCAAGACTAACGCGAAGTCCAGCTTTCCCGCGACTACACAGGAAATGACGTCGACAAAATGGGGCGGGTCACACTTTTTTGTCACCTGACATGCACAATATGCGCAACAGTTAATATAATAAATGAATAAAAGGTATTTTGATTTTATCTTTAAAGGAAAATAAGTGTAGGCATTGTTTGATAGTTATTTTAATTTGCATTTCTTATCTCTGCTCCGCTGCATGTAAATGTACATGGGTAATTTTCTAATTTCACCATATGTGTTCATGTTATTTTGTTGAAATGTTTCTTCTTCCTGACATGTATATGATGATATATTGTTTGTCTTTAGTGAAGCATAAACTAACCTACAGTATACCAATTTTGGTCATATCACCCGGCCCTAATAAATAATAATGACAGCTAATTCATCATCTATCCATTTTCATGCACAATATTCAGAATTCCACTTTTAGCACAACAAATTTAAGATTTTATTCATCACACTCCATTGACGAAACACATTATTTTTGTCAATACAGTGAGTAAACGTTAAGCAGATTTTGTCACAGATTTTGTCTTCTATAACTCCATAATCTACTGGCAGAGACATGCAAAACCTGCCAATTATCTGTTGTTTGCACCGAATAATCAGTTTATTTTTCATACAGCACTATGCACCTTATATGATAGTGTAGATTGGATATTAATCATAACGGATGGTAAAATTCGGTCCTTGACTAACAGTAGGCCCTACTTAAAGCTACTCCAACTAAAGTGAGACTACTTAAAGTGTAGCTGACACGCAAGCTACGTATCGTGGCCTAATTATCACTTGATCAATCATTTGCAATGTCAGAAACCTGAATGTAGCATATTTTTTAATCAACTTATCCAGGCCTGGACTGGCCATCTGGCATACTGGGCACATGCCCGGTGGGCCTATTGGGGCTGATGCAGTGCTTTTTAATTATTATTTTCCTACTTTTTACACCAAGAGGCTGGCCCACAATTTAGAGGGACCAGTCTGTTAGTTAAGTTCGAATACAGATAGCCAACTGAAACATCATCAATAAACATCAGTGGCAAAACTACATTAGGCAGGAGGCCGGTGGGCCTAAGTCAAAATGTCAGGGCCTATTTTATTTTTTGTGCCAGTCCAGCTCTAGACTTATCTATCATTAAACATTGTTTCTTAACATACAGTTAGCAATTTGTAATCACAGGTGTCTTACCTTTTAATGGTTTGTTGCTTCTGGCGTCCTCTTCTCGTGTCATGAAAGTTTCCTGTAAACTACATGCATTGAACCCTGGGAGCGGAGAGAGGGGTGCATGCAGGTATGGCAGGCTTTCTGTCCATATCAAAATTTTATAAATCGATATTTGGTTGCTTGTTGATGTTGGAATATTTTAGTGGTAATATTCATGTTAAAATGGCATATCTTGCATTCAGTCATTCGTGAGCTATTTGAACAGCACAACACTGAGACCACAGACCATGGTCAAAATCTGTGGATAAGTGGTTCGGATCATTGAGTGTCAAGGGGGGTCCCCTAGTGCAAGACCACATCTGGACAGACGACTATGCTGTTGTTAGATGTTGACATTCCTATTCTAATTGTTCTTACTAAGTCAGATTGTCCCATCACTGGTCAGCTATTTTTAGACAGGCCAGTGGAATATTCTTGTCTTGAGAACTAGCTCATGTTTTCACATACACATTGTTGTGTTTCAATTTTGTTTGAGTTGGTTTTGTTTTATTTTGGTAAGTGTCTTATGTTCCTGTGGTTCCCCTGTCTCGTTATGTCTGATTAGGTCCACCTGTGTGTCATTCCCCTTCCCAGTGTGTGTTGACCAATCAACGCCCTCTCCCTAGTGTGTTCCCCAGGTGTTTCTCATTAGTGTTGGTGTATTTAGGCTGTTGGTTTTGTCTTGTCTGTGTGGGATCATTGTCTATGTCAGGGCTTCATGGTGAAGTTTGTTTAAGTGGTGGGCTGTTGGGGTTGTCTATGCTGAAGTTGTTTGTTAATTGAGTCTCCCTCAAGACTCCGCCAGTCTGTCTTCCTCATGTCCATACCAAATCATGCCCAGTCTTCTCAGGTTCCATCCAGTCAAAGTTATTCTCATATCTGTTTGTCTCCCGGCCAAGTTTCTCTACCTTTGGGTCTATCCACCACAGCCAAATTCCACAGTTCATGACACAATTAGCCCACCAACAAGGACCCGGTGGAAGCCTCAAAACCCCATTCCGGCTTCAAGCCCCTGTCCCGGCACTTTGGCGGTTTCCAGCCCCCGTCCCGGCGCCTATGCACTCCCTGGCTGTTCGCCTGTGCCTCGGCCGCCTCTTGACGCTTCTCCTGAGCCACGGCCGCCTCTTGACTCTTCTCCTGAACCACACCCGCCCCAGGATGCTTCGCCTGTGCCGCTGCTGCCGCTACAGCCCCAGGACGTTCCTGGCCGACGCAGCCCCCCAGCCTCTCAGTTCCTGGCCGACGCAGCCCCCCAGCCTCTCAGTTCCTGGCCGACGCAGCCCCCCAGCCTCTCAGTTCCTGGCCGACGCAGCCCCCCAGCCTCTCAGTTCCTGGCTGACGCAGCCCCCGGCCTCTCTGTCCCTGGTGGATTGCCGCCGTCCCAGGTCCCCCCGTTGGGGCCGGTTGCTGCAGTCTCCTTGTCTCAGCTGCCGCAGCCCCAAGTTTATTCGTCTCCGCTGCCGCAGCCCCAAGTTTATTCGTCTCGGCTGCTGCAGCCCCAAATTCCTTCGTCTCTGCCACAATCTCCAGCCCAGGGTCTAACCCCAGGAGGCACGAGTACGGCGGATGATCCCGGATCCAGTGTCTGCCGGCGCAAGCGATGAGCCCACCGCAAGGTCCTTGGTGGGGTCAGGGGTCCATACTGAAGTTTAAGTGTCGTTCTGTTGTTTTTTGTCTATGCCAAGGTTGTTTGTTAATCTAGTTCACCACGTCTACTCCTGTCTCCATGTTAATCCAAGTCTGTCCATGTCTCAAGTCTCCACGATTACTCAAGTGTCTCCCCGTTTCCGCCAAGTGTCTCCCTCCCTGTCCCTGCCAAATCTGTCCACGTTCCATCCAGTCAATAAAGTTATTCTCATTTCTGTTTGTCTCCTTGCCATGTTTTACTGCCTTTGGATCTATCCACCACACACAATTAATGACACGTCAGTTTGTTTGTTTTTTGCATGTCTCTTTTAACTTCCCTCCATCACCTGGCTCTCCTTTTCCTCCTTGTAACTGCTCTGCAGACAAGGGGGGAATATAATTGGATACAATTAACTTCAAAGTGGCAGTTTGTTGCCTCAACTCTGCAAGTAGCCAAGCATTTGGCCCTGCTTACACGTCCCCTCAAAAAAAGGGAAAAGGGCTCATTATTGACAGTCTTACCCGTTATTGATGCATGTTATGGAAACAATGGCTTGAATATTTCTTGACAATATGTGACCTCAATATTCTAAACATGATGTTCTTATTAATTTTACATTTGTGAAATATGAGTTATGAATCAAAATCCATCCGTTTTTATCTATCTCAGCGGGTGGCCATTTTGCCACTTGCTGTTGACTGAAGATAACATCACAGTTGCTCGGGGCTCAGGCAATGACCAGTCACAGCTCACCTGTTTTCTAAAGTTGTGCTGTGATTGGTTATTAGTTGTAAACTGAATAACATTATTGTTTTTCACTTGAGAGCAAGTGGCAAACTATCTGCTTTGTGATATTAATAAAAACTGCTGGATTTGGCTGGTTATATTCCACTCATGCAATATTAACCAAAATACCATATTTAGTACTTAGGGTGGGAGGAAAGATACACGGAAAGTTTGCATTGTACTTGTAAAAAAAAAAAAAAAAAGTGTACAGTACATGTTTTGATGCCAGCATGTCTGACGGATCTGTTCGAAAATAGCTCACCAGTGATTGGACACTGTGTCTTGACTGATGACTGAAGTCGTTGCATTTGTATTGCTGTTGCTGCTATCACAGACTGTTCAGGACCTAGGCTTGGAAAACCCTTGTAGTCTTCTTTTCCCGCCAAATCTAAATGATATTGATTCACGTACCCTACAAGTTGCTCCACCGGAACCATTGTGTGTTCTGGGTTTTAGCACTCTATTCAAAATTAGGTGTTTAGAAGGTCACACTAAAGTCACACAGGGCCTCTCAACCGCCTCTTTGTTAGTGTGTTTAGACCTCGTTGCTCGGCCCTGCAACCAGAGGTACCTACTTTCCACATACTGCATGTTAAAGGCGACCCCTACTTCATCGTGTACCCAAAATTTCAGCCTCCACGATAAAGCCTAAGAGTAACAAAGGTCGTGCCAAAGTCACAGAGGCCACCCGGTTTGAAATAGTGCGTGTATGAACATGTATGGTAGATGCTTGTGCCAACCTTTCCATTGCGTTGGAGCATCGTCATTTGGCTCCACCAGCAGCAAGAGTATGTCAGAGCTGGAATCCTGTACATTTATCCTGGGTGTCCACCCACTTCTCCAAGGTCAAAGGTCAAAGGCATCACATCAAAATCACGAGAGCTCCCTTTTCAATGAAGGCGCCGGGTGCTTTGCCAATGCATCAAG